>NW_022990982.1:0-38593 GCF_902827175.1 Gymnodraco acuticeps
GCTAGCGGAGAAGAGACGTCAAGAGGAGGATCTACAGAGGGAACAAAAATCCTTCTCTCTTCTGCTGCCTCTCTGCGTGCATCCTACGGGCAGCGAGGAGCGAAGAGGAGCGAGGAGGATCCGGCTGGCATATTTTCTACTCTGCTTCCCCGCTATTTCTGCGGCTGATCACAGTGGGTGGAGAGCCGCCGAGAGCTCCATCGGTGACACCGCTCCGCAGCAGCACACCAAGATAACTGTAGAGCAGCCGGGATGCTTAACAACTTGACCGACACAGAGGAGGGGGACGGAGGAGCCCAAAGCCAGGGTGAGTGATGGGATGTGTCACACACACGGGCAAAAATGCATAAACGGGAACATTGAAATGGCAATGCAAGACACATACTGTATATCCTCCCACGCAAACAGAGAGGTAATGAATGCAGCGCGTGAAATGCTTCGTAAAGCACACACAATTTAGGTTGATGGGAGTGAGCAGTCATTGGGAAAGGATGTGTGTGTGTGTGTGCGTGTGCGTGTGCGTGTTACAGCACAGTACGGTGGTCGGCTTGCCTCCTCTGCTGCTGCTCTTACTGCAAGGCTGTTGTGACAGGAATAGTAATGGGCTTACTCCATACGATGAATGGATAGTGTAAGGGCATTACAGCCTTTTCCAGCACATGCACCAACTTGCATTAAAACACACCACACACGACAACATGCAAACATGCATACAGTAATGATGTACTGTATGGTGCAGAAACGTCAAATAGTTGGTTCATTCTACAACGCAAACTTAAATGCTCCCATCACATATGGTTATATGTGGACAGGCGGTATGGGCATGTGCGCGCTCTCACAAGCACGCACAACCACACACACACACACACACACCACACACACCACACACACACACACACACACACACACACACACACACACACAACCACAACCACTCACAATTACAGATACCAAGCCACCACTGCTGCTAATCCCATCGCCCCAGCTGTCAAAATCAGCCCTCCGACCAATCCCCATGGCTGAGCCCTGGCCGGGGTCTCTGCAGGCTTTCCATAGGAAACCTGTGGGTTGCTGGGTTGTGCAGAGCTTGGTTTGGAGCGCTCTCCCCCTCTGAAAGCGCAAACCTTCTCAGGCCCCGACGGAAATGTAACCTTGTGACAGGAACAGCACTGCACATTTAGAAACGTGTTAAGTCATGGAATTCCCAGGTATTTTTTATTTGGTTTCCATTTTTCAAACCCAACGGCTCACTGGAGCTGTGGATCATTCTGCAGAAGCTGCACACCGGCATTTTTTTTCTAGTTCCTCTCTGCTATATGTTGAGGATTGTTGAAGCTCTGCCCACTTGTCTATCTCTCAAGGCCCCGGCTTTCTCTCCTTCACTGCCCTCTTTTCTTCCATTTGGCTCTCTACATTCCCTCTTTGATGTTTCCCATTTTGCATTGAGGTACAAATCTCCTCGTTGTCGTCAGGACTCCCAGTATGCACTGGAGAGGACAGGTTGCGGATGAGAGGGACATCACTATGCTGCTTCTCCTACCTGTGAGGGCTTAATGATAAAATAGACCAGCACTTGGAACATGAATATTTAACTTAATGCGGGCATCTCTTTTTTTTCGCGGGGGGGGATTACAATGGTGCGTTAAGAACATGAACAGCGGTTGTAAGAGGTTGGCGACAGGTTTTGAAGCATGACCCCGTTTTATGAGTGCGACGAATCGAAACCATCAAGGGCAGGTTACCGAGCGTGACATAGAGCCACATACCGGCGCATGCAGGAGTGTTAGGCTAACAAGATTACTTGAGCGTTGCTGTCTTTGTGTGTGCTTCTACCTTTTAGCACTGTAGAATCTCCCATCTGATTATGTGTACGCATCCATGTGTGTGCAGAATGGAGTTTCCAAGTTGGCACATATGTTCAGTTGAGTACACTTTAATTTGCGTGTGGTTGTAGCTCCACTTCAGATTTTCATTTGTCAGGCTGTCCCTTTTTATTTGTTCCTGGGTAATGCATGGATATTACCTATGTATGTAATGTGCACACAGCTGGGGTGGGACCCTTAGAGAGGGGGATAAGTGCCCCCACCAACACCACCACATCTCCATTCAGCACATCTCTCTTTCCCCCCCCCGTTGTCATCTCTAATTCTATCCTTCTCTTTTCGTCACTCTGCAATAGAGGCATCTCTCAGGATAGGACCTCATCTCCACACACACACACACACACACACACACACACACACACACACACACACACACACACCACACAACACACACACACACACACACCACACACACACATCCCCTTTCATCTGAATCCGGCCTTGCTAAGCTAGCTGTGCAACAACCTGACTAACTCTGTTTAGTCATCAGTACTATGCAAGCAGCGGGCTCCAGATAGGGAGGGCTTTCCGCCTCTTTACAGTAGGAAGTTCACGAGGCCTGTTCCGCTGTCCCCCCGGTGTTGTATGCCTAAGCTAAGCCTGTCATCCCCCCTCCCCTCTCCCCCCTCCCCCCCTCCCCTCTCCCCCCATCTGACTCCAGTTGCATGTATGTACATCCAGAAGCTCAGGCTTGCCACGCGCTGTCCAAGGTGCTGATTTATAGCATTCATTACTACGGCTGGGTCACAGACCAGGAGAGGAAGCACAGGGAGTTGAACACAGCATCAGAGGGGGGTGTGTGTGCTGTGTGTGTGTGTGTGGTGTGTGTGTGTGTGTGTGTGTGTGTGTGTGTGTGTGTTGTGTGTGTGTGTGTGTGTGTGTGTGTGTGTGTGTGTTGTGTGTGTGTGTGTGTGTGTGTGTGTGTGTTGTGTGTGTGTGTGTGTCTTATGGGGACAAATTGGAGGTCCCCATGAGGGGAATCATTAATTTTAGGGTGAAGACTTGGTTAGGTTTAGGATTAGGGTTAGGCATGTGTTGATTATGGTTAAGGTTTAGGATAAGTCTCCAGGAAAATGCATGTAAGTCAATGTAATGTCCCCTGAAGTGATGTATACATGGTATGGGTGTGTGTGTGTGTGTGTGTGTGTGTGTGTACTTTTTTTTATATGCATGCAAAGATGAAAGGCATAATTGTCAGGGAAATTCAAAAAAGGTTGTAAGGGAAGAAGTGAACGCCTGTTGACTCAAGGCCTGATTTACATCATAAGTTACTCTCCCACCATATTTTATTATGTGCAGATTTTCTCTTTGGAGTGTCAATGGTGCGAGGAAGTGGGATGCAATCACAAGTTGAAGGAAGGGTGAAGCTGTGGTGATACAGTGATGAGCTGTAAACAGTGTTTACTTCAGCAGTCAGAGCCCTCATTGTTTACGGTGCAGCATTAAGACGAGCTGCTCGGGGTTCTTGTTAGTAGCAAAAGGGATTTCATGCTACTTCTCCAAACGTTTGTTACCGTCTGCAGTTTTTCATTTATGTATTCAGTCGCTCATTAATGTGTCACTTCAGTTTAACGCACCAGTTTAATGAGTGGTTTTTGTAACGTGTGCATAATTGGATATTGCTCAGCAAGTCAGCTGAGTGCTGTTAGCTGATTCCCTCCACACATCTGCAGGATTATTTTAAAAGTATTATCACCTAAAACAGCCTTTTTAATACATTTTAACATGCTTCTTCTGCATCTTAATCAAGTACGCACTGGAACATATTAATGATTAAAGACTACGAATAAAAACATTCACTAGAAAAAATATACAGGTCTAAAGGCTTGGAAACTCAGGTTGAATCAACATCTTTAATAACATTAAAGATATTCTCTCTGGAAAATGCATTTCATTGATATAAATAGGTAACTTTAATATTGAATATATTAAACATTATGAACATATTCTATGCATTAGGAAAAAAAAGTAGTTCTAACTTATATAAAAACATAAATACCATAAATAGTAACTTTGGTGGCTGCTTTTTACACCAGCAAGCACTCCTTGAGCGGCTTGTTGCACAGAGAGTGAGTACTTTTTAAACCGTAGAGCCCAGCACAGTAAGTTATGTCGATGGGTTCAAGGTTCACGTCCTGCCATCTGCATCGCTCCTGAAGACAGACACAAATAAATAGATGCATAAAAAAGCCAAAGCTTTTATTTTGTTGTCACTTTATCAACGAAAGCTGGTTGTCAGCATTGGTAACAAATACATGGCATTTCCTGTGGTTGCTTCACAATAAAAAGACGACCTGTCTTTCTCCAGTTATTCACTTTTAATGTGAAGCAGCAAATGGAGGACATGTCCATTCTGCTATAGAAATAACTTGACATAGCTCTAAACAGCATTAGAACAATAAACAATATTAAGACAATTAATGATATTTCTGCCAAAAATACCAACCATAAAAAAGTCAGGTAAATCTGTATTTACCCGTTGGAATCTTTACATTGCTTGCTTATGTATTCATGACTGGATTTCATTCAGGTTTCATCCTCTTAAATGTAAGTCATTTAGGCATTTATTTGTTGTATATGATATTAAACTGAATGTCGTTGTGTTCTGGGCTGATTGTCAAAAAGACGTCATTGCACTTTAACGACAACATTAATTTGAGTACATCTCATTGGGCTGTGGGAAATTATAACGACATTCTTTAATGTTTTTAGACATTTAATAGCCAATAACTCTTTCACAGATTAATAAAAAAAAAAAAGCCAGCAGATTAATTAATAATGAAATATTCCCCCATCCCTTCATCCTCTCATCCACTCATCCACTCATCCTCTCATCCACTCATCCACTCATCCACTCATCCCCTCTCTGCAGCCAGAGCCTACTCTTGGTCTGGGCTGTGAATAGGGTTGTAATGATGTTTTAGTTATGGCTGACTACGTAATACTGCAAAATACTCCCCGGGGCCCTCTCCTAGGGAAGCAGTTGTTGTGCATGCTCAACGTCATTATTCTCTGTCTACCCTCTCTGCGACTTATCTCCTGTGAATGGAGAGAGAGAGGGCAGAAATGCACTGTAAGTGAGAGAGATTGCTGGCTAATACAGAACGCAGCCACTTATTACCCGGGGAAGGTAGTTCTCTGGCGGCACACAAAAACAAGCATTTTCAGTAGCTTAGCGCTAAAGTGTATCCTCTCCACATGAGTAGACAAACACATAGGCATGCCGTCCCTTGCAGCACGGCACTCTTTAGGTCAGGTTCAATACATGATTACCGTGTCAACAAGGTTAATTGGGTACAGGCGAAGCTTTGAGAAAGAAACACGTTATAAAGTGCAGAAATACTGTTTTTAAAAAATACAATTATTTACCACCAACATAATAAGTTATATAATATTAATAATGACAATAAAGAAAAAAATATATATCAGTATAAAATATATATATATACATACACTATTTATAGTGTGCATCACAATACAAAATATGCAAAAATACTGTTTGACCAATTAAGTAATGCAAAAATAAAGTTGTGCTTTTATTAGCTGCTTGTAGCTATTCTAATTCATTGTTGCTCTATTAATAACCAAATACCATGCTTAAACAAGTCCCTTGCTTTTGAGTCAGAGGTATTATTCATTGATGTACCAACCACCATCTTGCACATGTCTTCTGGAGTCCAAATATAGATTGTAATTACATCTCACCTAATTGAATTTAGTTAAAGTTAGGAATGAATAAAGCATAGATATAATAGCTGGTGTAACAATGGGGCAGATGAATTGGTGCCTTCTAGGCAAGGCAAGTTTATTTATATAGCACCTTTCAACACAAGGCAATTCAAAGTGCTTTACAAAAGACATTAAGAAAATGGCATTTAAAATCAGTCATTAAAAAGAAAAGATAATAAAAGAAACATTAAAAGAAAAAATACATGGATAAAAGTTACAGTGCAGTTTAAGATGTAAATAGTTCTAATTAGAGTATGGTTACCATCAGTGGTGGGTGTCCATATATAATGGTTGGGTATTCATGCATTGGTTTGTCAATTCAAAAGCAGAAGAAGGTAAAATCAGCAGTGAAGGGCTGTGCTTCCCAAAAGCTTGCTGTTGACACACACTGTTCTGATGAAAAGCTCGCACACAAGCATGTGCAATCAGGAGGACCATGCACACACACACACACACATCATACACACACACATTCAATTGATTCAATACAAATGTTACTTTACTTGTGAGAAAAACGTGTCTAAAAATACTTGTATTAAGCATTTCACTGCCATGGACTTCAGAGGTGTCTACGTATTTCGTGTTTAATTTGATCACACTGTCAGCTTCGTGCTTGATTGTTCATTAACACGTTTTGTTCTGTCTTACCTTTAAAAGAGCAGCTACTTTTCTCTTCTATATATACACACAGTTTACCCATTTTTTTCCAAAATGGCATCACTATGACAGCCTTCACACATTCAGGTGTGTAGAGATTTTATTTTTTACAATTTGCATGTATATCTTTATGAAAGTACTTAACTTAAATGTGGTTATATTGCATGTTAGAATAAAAGATAAAATGCACTCAATTGAATTACAATATTACAGCACTACAAACCCCTTGACAGCAACTGAACCAGTGGGAGGAACATACAGTTGCAAAAGGGTTTCTGAGGTAAAAGACTTCTAATGGATGGTCCCATAGAGAAATAGATGGCTGGTTTCATGGAGAGGAAGCAGAGGTCAGTGGAAGTGAAGGAAAGAGATGAATCATGCCAGAAGAGCTCAACCAAGCCGAACACAGGAACCTTCGTCATCTCTTCCTCAACTTTACTGACAATCTAATGGAAATGTTGGCTTCTGTGGTCTCTTGTATTACAAAGTCAAAATATTACAAAAGGGAGTAAGAGCATAAGCATGCAGACACAAATCAATGCAATAAAAGGTAGAAATAAATGTCTTATTATAGATTTAATGAAAAACATTTGTACTCTTTTTTTTTTTTTTTTTCCGTTAAGATCCCCAGTCATGTTTTGCAACTATTTGACTACTTATGTTAGAAAATAATACAATACTGCAAGCTTTTTGATATCAAAAGGCAATCCTCTTCCCCTCCTGTAAAACACAATATGACATGTGCTTACTGTAGGTAAGGGAATACCAAAACACTTTAGCCAATTATAATGCCATCCAAACCATTATTGACAATGGAGGTATCACTCTGCCAAATGACTCTGTATGGTGCTATATTCAAAGCCAGCCCACTTCTTAGTGGTCCAATCAAATGTGAGGATATTATTTAAATTCCTGTTTGTAAATGTACAGTGCTCAAATATTAGATTTTACCAAAGGAGTACATCACATTGCAAAAGCTAATGATGCTCTTACTTCAAATGTACTGGGACATACCTAAAACCAACTGTACCTAATATAAGTAACATGTTTCAATTTGCTTTATTGATCATCAAAAGGCAGAACAAAACTAGTAGATTATAGATTAAAGTAGATGACACAGTAAACCACAGTTTTTTTTAAATATACATTTAAGCTTAATAAACTCATTATTTGATACCTTATTTGCAGAAGCAATTTACCTTTAATGGTCCTTGGGATTGTGAGCATCTCCTGAAAATGTCCTATCAAAATGGAATGATTTGGTACAGCTCCATCACGGTGTGTGTGAATCTGCACACGGCAGCTAGAGTAAATCAAGACGCCCGCACCGGTGACGCAGCCTCGCTCTACTTCTGCTCGTAATTGAAGAGACAGAAGTCCTTGATGAGTCTCTCCATTTCCTCCCAATCTAGCATCACTGTGAACGGCCGGTACCAGGAGATGGAACCATAATGAAAAGCAACGTATTGATTTACTCTCACTCGTATATCTATTTGGTGTGATTTAGCCGGTGTGGTTGAGGCTGGCCTCAGAACTATGATATCCACTCAGCCCTGTAACACAACAATCCATGATATCACCTGTGTGTGTGTGTGTGTGTGTGTGTGTGTGTGTGTGTGTGTGTGTGTGTGTGTGTGTGTGTGTGTGTGTCCTCTGTTGTACAGCATGGCAATGTGGGATTGCTGTGTCTTTAATCTAGAAAGAGGCTTAATTGGTGGGTATGAGTGGGCAGAGGGACTGCAAGGCAACTGAGGTCAGCGGTGGAAGTTTCTGTAGAAAGTAGCCTGGTCGCCTTGGATGAAAATCAAACACACAGTCTTGTAATTGGGCACGGAGTGGGATCAATCCTTCACAGTCTGCTTCATCGTCAGGACTCTAATTCTGGCCAGCAGTTCACCATTGGACCGGCTATACACAAACACACACATCATGTTTGGGATGGACGGGAATTCCTAATTAAGCAGATGGGCTCTGCACCAACATCATGCTTTTGCTTTCACTTCACAGACTGAAGTTCAGAGCATGCAAGTAATACAGCTTAGACTTAGATGATGAAAAAGTAGTGATTAATAACTGACACATTACAGTGTAGATGTGCACAAGATACAGTAATGAGGCAGCTCTTAAGAAGAGTGAGAACACATGGAACGTCAAGGACAATATAGATAGTGAAAAAAGAATATTTCTACAGTTTGTTGATTTTGGCATGTCTAACTTATATTAGTGTTTGAAGTGGAGAGAGTTTAGACTTGTAATGCTGACAAGCTACCAAGTAAGGATGGGCGGTACACTGATTGGCTGCCTCTTAAATTGATCTTTATCAATTCATACATATTTTAGTGAACTATCAATTGATAATTACAGGGGGTGAAAATCCCAATTCCCCCCTCGAAATGTTTCTGTTGTTTGACCAATCGTCCAAAACTACAAACTATTTGACAAACAATAGAAGAGTAAAGCAGTAGATCCTCAAATTCTGGTAGCTTTTATTGAAAGACTTGAATAAACTGATCTTAATCAACATTATATTGTGGTGGATATACCTTTATCATCATGTTTAAAGGTATTTACTGTTTTCCTATGGTTATTTTATACTATGAGGATTTATCATTGATTCCATATAAAGTGCTATATCATAATAGTTATTGATATTGGGATATTATATGAAATATATGGTGATATTATTGTGTGTTATGTATGCATGTTCCTTTCATAAACACTATGTAGGTTGTAGCATTGTGCCCGTTAATCAAATTGTGTTCTGATGATGTTTCCGCAGATGCAATACATCTGCCCTTTTGGAATTGCCCTAACCTGCTGTCCAGATATCACCGTCCCGTAAAGACCAACACTGATTGTAAATCTCCTCATTTGCGTTATTGACCACATTAAAGCCTAATGGTCCTTTTGGCTTTAACAATGAAATGGCCAGAACTGGTGATGACGTTTTAGCTTCTGCTGTCTCTTCAGTTTTCCTCTTAGTTCCTGGCCATTAAGATACCCAGAGTGTCATTAGAGGATATTAAGGTGTTTTAGTGGAGATGGTTTGGGAGGGGGAAGTATGTGGGCGGAAGCATAATGACATGTCTTTTTCCAAGGCAGTGAACAGTGGGGAGCATTTTTTTTGTGTCATTTGTTATCATCCACAGGCTGATTTGATGCTTTCCCCCAAGAGAAACCATTAACTTCTTTATTTCAAGCAAGACATTTATTGAAATTTTTTTTTTTTAATATGGTTAATCCCAGTTTTATTTTGTATCTTTGTAAAATAAACGGTTTTATTAGTTAATACTGTTCCCATTCATTGTGCTCCCCTTTAGACATTACTCGAAGTGATAGATACATGTACATTTCTGGATTAGGGCCATTATGAACAGGACACAAAGGGCAACACTATAATTTGAAAATGTTCAATGGAGGGGCTATCAGCCGAGCTGTTTGGGTAAATTGTCATTCATTGTAGAAAGAGGACACTTTACCCCCCCTTTTGCGGGAATAAACTGTAGACAGCTAATTCTATAAAACACGCACGTTCACACAAAAACAACAAGCAGATTACATATCATCAACTCAATGGTTCAATTTGTTTAACAGTCCATGGTGCCTATACGGCTGTTTGATGTCTTTACAGCTGTAATCTTTCATGTCATAGTGCCATTTCATGACGGTGTCTTTTGGTCGGGATCAAACAGACATGACGGAGAAGATAGAAGAGCCGTACAGAGGCACACTGACTGTGATTGATGCTGCTGTTATTGGCTAATAGCCTCTGTGAATATTGCCTGCATTAGTGACGGACACACACTGCTTTATGTGTTGTGCACAAACACAATCATTTTAGCACAGCATATATGATTTCAGCTCATTTAATAATTGACCATACTTATAACTTCTTACATTCATATTTCAGGTGCATCGCGCCACATGCACATAACTAAGGCTTCCACTCTATAGCATCTGATTCAATTATTGCCTTCAGCCGAACACTTAAACACAGCCCGGCTAAGTGGACGTATAGATGTAAAATATAATCTCACAATCAAATATTTATGTCTCTAGGTATGAGTTTCATTCACTGTTCCCCTGGGCATCGTGTCGCCTTTGCCTGATCACTTAACTCCCCGCCTCTCCCCCTGTCTATCCGTCTCTCTCCTGCTCTTTGACGACAGCTTAGTTGACATGTCTGCAAAACTCCCCGACAGCCGAGTGTCTGGGGCTGATATGCCTGTATGAATAGTATTTCCCATTTCGCCGCGGCCCAGAGAGCCTATCAGCATCCTCAGCAAATGGAACTAAACCATCTGTCAGCCGGGCCCCTCAACAGGCGGCGGAGAGCCGTGCCACTTGCCCCGTGTCCCATCTCGGCCCTCAATAGGAACCCATTTAGCTATTTGTCACACGGGAAATGGAGCAACTTAACTGGAGAGCTGTGGGATTGGTGTGGTGTGTGCCGCAGCGTAAGTACAGAGGATTTCTCCAGGCGCTCTCAGCGTTTCATGTTTTATGTTCAGCAAGCAGGACAAGAGGATATTCTGTCTCTATGGATTCCCAATTTACAGACGTTATATACATTTGTAGGTACTTGACAAGATGAAATTGCACTATTTGTCACATTTATACCTCTGATTTGATAAAAAATGGGTTCCCTTCTTTGGAGGTAAGGTTATAATAACAATTGGTTAAATGACTCCATGTGTAATGTAAGGGGGTTCACTTGACCTGACTCTGCAGTTTCCCACAGCTCTACAGTCCATAATCTTCTGTTACTGCTCAGGTGCCCTCTGCAGCATCCTGGGAAAAAACTATTAAAACTTATTCCACTCTACTTCCCAAACATCATTCAGCAGAAAAACAAAGTTAGCAACTAGCTGGTGAACATCGTACAAGACACAGATATATCCTAGTGGACATCAAAAAATAAATTAAATTAAAAATGTTCACCAGATGGACAGAAGCACGACTCCAAATGAATTTTAATGTTGCCGCATTCATAGCTCGTATTTGCTGGACGTGTAAATTGGCAGCTGTTTCCTAACACGTTCATCATAACAGCTTTACAAGGTGATAAAATGTTGTGTTTGCAGCTTGCCAACAAGTCGCCACAGAAAATCAATTATGACTGCCTTAACGAAATGTTGTGTGACACATCATCCCACGGCCCCAAAAGGTCCCAAAGGAGTTCTTGTAGTGGACCTCAAAGTTTGATAAAGTCCATTTAAAGAATGTTTCATGTTAGGATTATCTTGACGTCACAAGAAAGAAACACCATAAGTACAAGATGGTTTTGGATCATTCTTCTCACTAAAGGAAGACATGGAATTAAGTTGTCTATCTCTGTCCATCTATCTATGTCAATGAACACATACGTTTGAGAAACATTCCATGATATTGTTTTCTATTGTTCGTCTTATTTCAACTCTAAGACGACAGATTTGTATTGCTTTACAAGTCTTTTTCTTGACTGATTTGAATATCTTTTATCATGTTCATTCTGCACCATTCAATTGATGGTAGTGACACATTCCACCATTGTGACTCTCATAATGAATGCATGTATTCAGGTTTTCTGAATTCTATGATGAAATAATGCAGCTTTAGACTTCTGCTAAGGGACATGAAAGCCCCAGGCTTCTTAAAATAGAAGCCTTTATGTTTTACTTTTTTGCCTTATAATGTGTGATCCATCAGTGCCATATATTCCATGAATGCTTAAAACAGCCATCACCACTAGAGCTTAAAAATGGTACATCTTTCTAAAGGTATCACATATATCAGCCCATTTTCTACATGTCGGTCTCTAAGAAAGAGATTTCTACATGCATGCTCCCGTCTGTGGGAGCGAGAGCTTCTTTTGACCTCCATCCAGTAATCCCTGGACCTCGACTGCTGATCCGTCCTCATTTGCTATGTATCGTCTTCTTCCTTTCCCGCCCTGTCATCTTGGTCCAGGATGTCTAGATTATTAAACCCAACACGTCCTAATCCTCTCATCCTCAGTATCCGTAGCTGCCTACCAGACTGGTCATCAGACCGCTACTTTTTTAGCTCGGCACAGCCAAGGACGTTGGCTCGGCAGCTCTTTATCACAGCTGGGCCGTGCCTCAAGTCCTCTCTGCTACCCAGTACCCAGTCAACTAAGAATAATCGTACATTTAGATCCTATGGGTTGCTAATGATGGAGCTGTTTTTAAAAAAAAAAACATGTTCACCCCATAGACTGTATATATAAAGGTTCATCCTTGTGTTCCCCTTAAAGGTCCCCTATTATACCGTTTTTCACCTTGGTTGGTGATTGGCTAATGGTTACACAAGCCAAAAAAACTTTATGACATCATAAAGTGGCCAAGATCTGATCAGCTCATTTTCAGACAGGTTTTATATAAATGGATCAGGACAAAAAGAGAGGGGGGCTTTTCTCCTGAAACTTTCAGAATCTCTTAACGCAGATTTACTCCCTGCATGCCTGGCTTCCTAAAGCAGGACTGACTGTCACTATCCATCTATATACCCATTACGCAAGACCCTGCACTCACCTATTATTTTGCATAATAGGTGACCTAAAGTCAAACTACGAAGCCACTCTTCTGCTTTTCCACCATGTGTCTCACTCTTCAAACCCTCCTCCTGTTTCCTCTCAGCGTCTCGTCCCCTTGTCCCGGCCACGGTTCAGACTCCTCTTGGACGTGATTGCTGCAGCTCGTCACACATTCACTTCATTTCATTATCGTTGATGGTGCAGAGGGAGGGATCGGAGGAGCCTTTGATATTTAGTAGGCACAATGTGCAGAGAGAAAGAAACTCATGAGTTGGTTGAGGGGGTGGGGGGGGCTGTCTTCACTGCTCCAGCACATCAAAGGATTCCTCAGCAGATGTCTCTAAACAAGATGGCTGCCAGGTCAGCTTAGTCAATGAGCTCAGTAATAAGAACAGGTTGGTGTTTGTACAGCAGTCATGCGTTGGTCCTTGCACTGATTTAAGGAATTTTTTATGCAAAGGACATTTTTTTGGTTGATTTTTTAACTTGCTCTGAGCTTTTTGAATCAGAGGGATTTTTATTTGAATGAATTAAAGTATCTTTTGATCACAAAGAGAGAAAAACATTTGCTGTGAATGCCAATGAATTAGTGTCTCCCGTCTGCACTTCCTGTAGATAGAGAGATCAAAGAAAATAGTTAAAAGAAAAAGTATGCCTATGGCTTTGTGTGTTTTTGCCTCTGTGGCAGCTGTCAGGAAGCAACAGGGAATAATCATCTGTGCTTGGTATGTTCTGGGCCTGAAGGCCTGACAGGCCTAATGGTACTTGGGTGGCCAAACAACGTGTGACTGAATGAGGCCGTTAGATTCATATTTGGGATTTTACTGCAGGAGGCTATAGATGAACACTTTCATTACATCTGTGAACATATACTTGTTGTTTCAGAAGCCCACTGCCTCATTCATCGCTGCAGCCACACTGCTCATAGCAGCTCCTCTTTTATCTGATAAACATGGACACAGATGGCATCAAACTAAACGTTACGCAAACATCTCTGCAGCCTCCAGGGTTACTACATCTGAATGCTTGACTTCTGGTATGCTCCAAAATCTTCCAAGGCTCATTTACTGAAGAAAGCCTCTCTAGCCTCGGGTAATTATGTTTTTGCCCAGAGAACAAACCATTATTATAATAACTTTCAGTGTGAGCATTATCCATCGTATTACAAATAACATATTGCATATTGCCGCAGTGAAAATATTTTCCGAGCTTCCCTGCTGCTGTAGCAACCAGCAGTCTTCCTGGCTCCATTATTCAACAATGCAGGCACTTGCCTCTAGAAATGATATAGGCAGCAACACAGTCTCATGCATACAAATGGGAAGGTTAGCATGTGATCCATCCTAGAATGGATCACAGTCTCTGGCTTTGGCAAGAAGAAAAAACATCGAAGCGGGATTAAAGTGCTCCCCCAACCCCCCCTCCTCGTGAGTAAATGTGAAATGACAGTCAGATGGACATATAGTTGACTTGTTATCTGTTCACCGAGAGCATAAGGAAGCTGCTCAGATGGTCAAGCAGTCGCTCTGCTCATATTTCTGGGACGAGAGAGAGAGGGAGAGAGAAAGGGACTGCATGCAAGCCTTTATCCTTTGCTGCATGGCTAGTTGCTATAGCAACATGACTTCGCATTCCTTTTCACCTGCCGTTTTTGATCAATTCTCACTCTTGCCTCTCCCTTACCAACCTTCCTTTGTCATAAAATGCCTCGCCACTGCGGCTGACTTTCCTACACTGCAGCCATGTTTGCTGTAATGCCTTTAACAGCCCCCCATACGGTTATTAATAGTCTGTTTGCAATCATGGCTTCCCACTTCCTCACACATACTAGTGCCAACTGCAAAGGTAAAGCACATTTGGAGTGTCCCAACTTTAAATCCCTATAGTGAAATAGGACCCACATTGTGCTTCAGCATCATTATCTCCCTTCTAATGCTGACTGCACTGTGTGGGGCAACACTACTCATACAGAGCCAATCATGCCCCGAGCTAATGATTCATCAGGAGCCAGGAGTCTCCAGAGCATCCCTGGACCACCTAAGCTGCCGCACAGTCCATCATGGTCTTATGGACAAACTACAGCTGTTTGAAAGAACCTTTATTAGACTCAGAGGGCATCCCTTCCTCTCTGGAGGAATCAAGGAAGAATAAGAAAACTGTGTAGCTAGAGGTTAGATGCGACACTTGCAACTCCCTTTACGATGTATTTGAACTATGTGTCATAGCTTTCCTCATTAGAACCCTGTTTTCTTAGAAATGGTAGTGTGCTAATTAGCCTGTTTTTAATCAGGCAAGTGAAAGTGGAGCTGTGTGCAGGGTCTTGCGTAATGGGTATATATATGGATAGTGACAGTCAGTCCTGCTTTAGGAAGCCAGGCATGCAGGGAGTAAAGCCTGAGCTGCGGGCACTGAGGCGTGATGACTTGGCTCTCACGTAAAAGTGCATTTCTACTCCGTGTGATCTGCTTATAGTTTATCTATTACGTATGAACACAATGTTCTTTAAATTAACAGGCACCTATAGGCCTACAGTTTCAGAAGCATTTCCTGATTGATATATCTGATTAAAATAAAGATGGTGTGTATTCATCTTTCTCCCTCATACTTGCACAGAAACACTCATGCATATTTGTGAAAAGAAATGCACTCATTCCTATCTTCCTCCACTCTGCTTATTGCATGCAGTGCAATCATGCAAGTGCCTTTACTTATCTAATGCACAGATGAATGGCTGATCATCAAAATGACGCATTACGGAGGAACAATCTGCGGTTGTTTTCATAAAACGTCTCTGATGACTTGGCCATATAGATGGATAATTGGATCCTCTCACAAATGATTCTCTTCCATTCACTTGCACTGGGTTTCACTGAGCGTTTGCAGAGAGAGGGAAAGCTAAACATGTATGAATATGGTTACCACAAATGTTGAAAAATGTGCAGATGAACAAGAGTGTGGCATATTTAAAATTATGTGTAGTTACAGGGAGGAAAAACAAACAAAAAACAAGCGTTTGTTACTCTAAATGAATGCACATGGTGGCACTAATCTCCCAGCTCATTAGCACAACATCTGGAGTAGGTCACACTATCCTGCCAGACAGCAAACAGAGGAAGTTACAGGAAAATGCACTCTAGCCTATCACACGGGAGCTGTATTTGTCACATATGCACTCTTATACAATCATGTACAAACACAAATGCACAAACAAAGACAAACCAGGCAACGTCATCTTGTAAAACGACACTATCTGCAGTTTCCTCTGGATTCCCATAGAAACAATGTAGTTGTGCCTCGATTGTTCTTTGGACTGACGGACAAGTGCAGGTGGAGTACAGCACTGAGATTCCTTCACCTTCCCCTGGTTTTAACTGCTGTTTTTGTAAAGGCAGAATGCATTTAGAAGTGTATGATTGGAGAGATTAAGGTGATACATTGTACAGAGAAACAACAAAAACAGTTTTCTTCCTTCTTGATGAATCCTCGCTTCCTGCTGTTGCTCGTGCACTCCCACTGCGGGTTGTGTGAACTGTGAGAAACAAACAGGCCTGGGTCCAAAAGTGGCTGAATAGTTTTTGTTTTTGATTTAACAATTTGTCACCCAAAAGGACTAATCTGTGAGTCCCACAAAGTAACTGAATAGATTTTCAAATGAAGGTCTGAATAATGGGCCACAATGATGAACAACTTGCTCAACTCTTCATGAACTGTTCTCATTGATCTAGTTCTTCAAGCAGGACAGAGACAACATCATTAGTGTATGAGAAAGAATGATTTCAGTCCAAAACCACATAAGTTAAAGATTAGCTTGCCTACATTATTGATTTGTGTCTGCAACCCTTGCCTGGGTGTCTGTTAAAAAGTAAGTTGGATGTGTCTATTAGTAATACATGTTAACATTAAAATAAAATAACCTCTTGCCTATAATGGCATATGCTTAATTAACCTTCAAAATAAACTTAGCAAGGCTTTTTAGAAATACAACTTCAGAAAAAGCTGAATAGCCTTTTTCCTATTATTCTTTGAATTTGCTGCTTCTCTCTTGGAGAAATGATTCAACTCAAAGCGTTTACATTTTCTGTTCCAATCACCTCATTTCTAGAAAACCTATTTCGAGGAAACCGAAGTGAGTGTTTGTCAGAAGCGAGGCATTGTTTGGGATTGAAGAAAGGGCTTGTGCAGTTAGCATTAGCAGTGATAGCCAGGCTGATTGAACAGACAATGCAAATTGCTACCTACAGATTGGACGTGCAAATGGTTCTCGCAGATTGCCAATTTCTATCCAAAAGATCTAACAATATGCAAAGCTAAATGAAACAATGTCATTGCATCAAATGGCTTACCATATTGGAAACAGGAGGACAAATAATCAGACCGTGCACATAATGATATTATTTTCTTTCAAGTAGTAATTTGCCTGACATTAACATCAAGAGTGGTTATGAGACACACAGATGCCAGCTGAGTGGTTGGACAGCTCTTGGTTTTTCCATGTCTCTTGGTGTTTCCACTGGCAGTGCCCATCATGGGAGCCTCTCTGCGTACATCACTATGCCAACTCTCAACCATGCCAGTCAGCAGCAGCACAGCTAAGTAGGTCACACTGCAGTCACACTAGCTCCCCTGCTAGAGAAGGCGAAAAGAGATACTCAAGTAGAGAAAAAGAAAAGATACAAAAGAAAGATGGACAGAGTAGAGGATCGTCTGAGAGGGACGAGGGCATAGAAGATTAAGAAAGATCAGACTGAACGGAGACTGAGGAGAGATGGCATGCTAACCAGAAACGAGGCAGAGCAGTCACGAAACGCAGAGGAGCTGCTTTAGAGATGTGGATTTAAAAAAGAAAAAAGCTCTGATGATTCAAGAATGCAGCACAGAGCGTCATTCAGAGGGAACGAAGGTTGGGAGTTGATGAGCGCAGTGTACATAGAAGGTGATGGTGAGGCAGATGCCAGGAAATCTTACACTCACACACCCGATCTGCACCGACACGACACATAATGAAGATATTCCCTTCCAAAAGAGCCTGTATTGTTATTCCACTATTTATTCAGCAAACAGAGCCGTGTGCAATCTTAGAGAGCACCTACTCTGTGAGCCATTAAACGAGAACATGTGCAGTCATTTATGTCCATTTCTAAAACATTGCTATTTTGTGTAAAATAATTCAATAACATCCACTCCCAAAAAGAAACAAATCTTGTGTCATCATTTGAAAACCAAACGGGTCATTTACAAGCTAAATGAAGGTTTGTTTGTAGTTGTTGACACAGTACGTATGTTTTACAGATTAAAGGCTTCTTTTCTGTGACTGTACATTGTGCATCACATCTTTCTCTCTTTTTTTCTTGGAGCTCGCAGATTATTTCTTCTTGGTTTATTTTAGTGCCTCTTGCAAATAAATTACACAATTTAATTTTGGAGACAAGGACTACAAGGTCTCCCTTGCCAGCTCAGACTGCGTCAGAGCAAACAGCACAAGTCAGGCCGTCATCTGTTCAAACTCTGTGGCTCTACCGAGCAATGCACATATTCAATAGATTCCCCATCACTGTAACCTGTACGCACATTTGAGTGAAACCTTTGAAACTCATTTTTTTAAAAGGTTTGTTGTGTGAAAGCAATAATCCTACATGCAATAATCCTACATGCAATTTAAGCTTGTTGAAAAATACAAAGATGACAAGGTGTACCCTGACTGCATTTGTAAAATTGTTTGATCATGTAAAGGGCTGAAACTAGCCAGAGCTTAAGTACACATCAAATCGCTCATTATTTTTCCAAATCACATATTTATTAAGTTTACTATTTCTGCCGACTTATAAGATATTCAAATTTGAGAGGAACAGGAAAAAGTGATATCTTGCCATCTTAGCCTCAAACTGACTTAAATGATTGAACCTATCAACCATCCTTTATTTGTGCACATACTCAAAAATAACAAAAATGATGATTTAACAACTGTTGATATGTGGTGACTTGGCCTAATGAGGATTTCGGTTTTTAAATATATGATATGTTATGGTTGAGTTAGCTTTCAACCAACGCCTCCTTTGTGAATCAATTATCAAAATGGTTGTAGATCCCTTTTTATTTGCTTGACTAATCGCTTTACATAAAAAATGTGGTAAATCAACCAATCCACTAGTGAATATAGTATTTCATGAAATTACGTTAAAAAGCACTGTTGAAAAAAAAAAATCTGGTGTCTCCACATCAATAGTGTATTCCAAATCTCGACCTACCTTACTGTAGCTAAAATAAGCTCAGTTTTCGAGTGTCTTCAACAATTCTTGCACAGGTCAGAGATTTTGAGAACACACACACACATGCAAACGCACACAAATACAGACACGCACACCGTGTTAACCGAGCACACTGTGACAGTTTAACACCCTCATTATGTTATTATTACCTGTGGCCGTGTCAATAGCCTCTAATGCCAAAGTCAACGCCCTTTAATGGAATCACTCACATCAGTGCTGTGTGGGTCTCTCCTCCTCCCTCTCCTTGAACTGTTTGCCATGCAGAGGGTGTGCAGCCCTCCCGCTCAGCTATAGCAGCAGGGGGAGGAAGAGGAGAGAGTGACAAGGGCAGGAAGAGACGACGAAGAGAAAAAGAGCACCGACACATTTCGGGGGAGCCGATCCTATCCATACTAGATCTGCGAAAAAATGACCGATTTAGCTTTGACCTCTTCCTTTTTAAAGAAGACTCCAATCATACCGTGTCTTTATGACCACCATTTAAATATCTCTCATCGTGCTTCTTATCTGAATCATGCCCTCTGCAAATACTGACTCATGGTTTTTAGTGTTCTCTAACACAAAAAACTCGGATAAGAAGTGATCCATCAATGGATGGAAAATGTCATGGCAACAGCTGCTCCGTCCTCTTCCTTCTCTTCTATCTTCGGTTCATGTGATTAATCTCAAGCCTTGAACCTGTTGAATCCATGCCAAAGATGTTGACGAGTGAAGAGCTGTTGACTTCCGTTTCCACAGCAGTGAAACACCTTTTCTCTCCAAGCCGCTTCTTACCACTGTGATAGCATTGAAGGACAAGGCTGACATGGAAAAAAGACCACGACTTACCTCCCATGGGTTACCCGTAGATCAGGATCCTCTCATTGCCCTAACCATCTGGATTGACAGCTGTCTGAGAGATCATTACTGACAGAAGGAGCTCAACTGTCCTGGCCCTCCAGCAATCACAGGTCACCCACCACCTTCTATGTTCATTTATTTTCATTTTTGGATAAAGCATCCAATTCATCATTCTACATAGTATCAGTATTACTGTAAACTGTAGATGTACATTAGATTTACATAGTATGTTCACACGTTGCAGTATGTTGGATAACCATTTTACAACTGTCAACCAGGTATAACAAAGAACAAATTATTAAAGTTAGATACCATTACAATCTATACATATTTTCACTTATATATCTATCAAGTCAGCTAAAGTCTGAACTTATAGGTTTAATGCAATGTGTCCAATTTCATTATTTTACTTTAAGGGAAAATGACAACCGTTCCAAAGTGTCTATGTTGTATACTATTACTATCCATTGATCAATGCTGCCTGGCTTTTATTTGAGCCACTTTCTTGTGACAGGCTCTAGGCTGCACTGTCTAGTTTTTGGGGTTTCATATGCAAATAGTTCCAGACACGGCGGCATCTGACAGGCCAGCACTCCGCTTTTGCATTCCCTTTTAAAATTCATGTAGTAACTACACCACTTTTGCCGTGCCTTTTTAATGCTTTTACCTTGCTCTGTAAAGTGGCTTTCAAAGACAAACCAAGTGTCAACCCTCGTTTTACCTCAGCCCTCGTTCTGATCCGGTCCACCATTTCATTGCTGAAGCTGACACTATTTGTTACGGTGTAGCAGTGTGTCTCCTCTCAAAGTTCACTCTGAAAGTGGGGAACACAAGTTGGATTGGTGCAAGCTAGATGGGACAGTTTACACCAACCATAGGCATCTGGGATATCAATGCTTCTAAATGCCTTCAGTTGTCTTAATAAAAGGAGTTGGGCAGGTGGGAAGAAGTAACCAGCAGACAATGCCAGCCATGTTCTCCACTGCCCATACTTTTCAACCTTTATTGAATCCAGAGCCATGGGAGGATGACAGAGTCCCATCTGTGCAGTCCTCCATCCAGTGATGCAGAGGTATATAAAGATACAGATGAAGACGGATTCCATATGCACCATATCCTTGCCACATTAACTTGAGCCCTTACATGTTTCAGCTGACAGTCAGAATGACAGACAGATGGGAGTAATTTGCTCAGCTTGAACTGGTCAGGGGCAGCAGGCAGAGTGTGAAGGGGGTTGTAGACTCCGATGTGAGGAACGTTGAGGAAATAAATACAACACTTAGAGTTGCTTAACATAGCAGGCTTCCTGCTGTTGCCAATCCCAGCAGTCTATTCTTACGCAACAGAAACACTTCACAATGTACCTTTTCAGTCGGGTAAGTAGAGACGACATGTCGGCTCTTTTTAATTAGAGAGCGGCCGTTGACACAGGTATCTCAAAAATGTCTATTGATTAAGTATTAATTTAGACCTCTGCTGAGGACATGCAGAGCCTGTCTCTGCATGGGACAAAGCTCGGAGATGAAACGAGAAATGATGTCTCATCATCCCAGCATCACTTATTGCTTCAGTCACAGACACCAAACCAGACTCAGACAGAAATAGCACAAGTCTTTTTTTAACACACTTAAAAGTTTAACCTGTCTTTCGTTATTGTTCACGGACATGTCATCTTTTTTCTCGATGAATCATGTTAATGCCACGTCAGGTGTGAAACAGTTGAGCTGAAAATGATCTAATCTTTTGTCATAATGCCAACATGTTCTTTCTGTGTGTTTTTCGGTGTCTTCGTGACTTTCCTAAGCGGTTACAGACGGTAAACTGTCGGTAGAAGAACTGGTGCAATTATTCTTCTGCACTGATTGATGACACAGAGAGCAACATCTAATGATGAGAGTACCTCACACACCCCTATGCTATGTAGTCCACACACACACACACACACACACACACACACACACACCACACACACACACACACACACACACACACACACACACACACACACACAACACACACACACACACCCATACACACACACACACACACACATATATATATTTTGTCAAGAGCAACAAAAATGCATCCAGCTTTAACTTGTTGGAAGAGAGCATTCAAGGGTGATACATCAAAATCCCCCCTCAAATGCAAACACTTGCTAAGCCGACACGTTTCATAAATCACCTGAGGAGGCAGAGTGTGTGTGTGTGTGTGTGTGTGTTTGTGTGTGTTGCCTGTGTCCTCCTCCTCTGTTATCCTCCTTCAGGAAGTGACCTCTATTTACCTGTCATACGCAGTTACCTCCCCAACACACACACACACACACACACACACACACACACACACACACACACACACACACACACACACACACACACACACACACACACACACACACACACACACACACACACACACACACACACACACACACACACAGATACTGCAGTGCAAGGCAGCATCAAGTCATGGCTATTTATTCCACATGCAAAACCAGAGGGACTGCTCCAACACAACAACTTAGACGATGCTCTAGAAAGAGATTGATGAGGGAAAATAAAAGACATTTTACATGTACGAAAGAGACAAACATCCAGCAGGACATTTTTGAAGTGAAGGATTGTAAGATATACTTTATTGCTTTGAAAAGACACCACGTACAGCCAGGAAATGAGAAAAAATAGCTTTCAAATCCGCAGCATTATAGAGATTTAACAATATTTCAATACACAGCCACTGATGACAATGTATGAAGAAAGCATATGCTGGAAGAGACCCCCACTCTTGTACCCACACACTCTGGAGGGGCCGTCTTCTCTGAGGCATCAGCCTTCGGTAGTTGAAGAGCCTCGGAGTGGAACAGATTCACCCGGCGCTTTGAGGTTGGGCTGCAGCCGGTCCAGCCTTTGAACTGTGCACGCGTCCGGCTTCGTGGCCCGGGGTAATTAGCATTTCACCGGCATCCATCTTCAAAGGCAAGGGAGAAAGCAAGGAGCATCACTCACATGCTCATATCAAAAGGGCTCCTGTCCTCCACGGTGAGGTCTAATGTTACAGTTTAAAGAGCTGCTGCAGTTAAAGGCTCAGTGCGCTCGGGTCATTCAACTCAAAGAGATTTTGCATTTGAAAATATTTTATGCATTTGTGTATCGATATTATCCATACAGAAATTAAAGAATCAATTACCTGAAGATGGAAAATTAGATTGCTAATGATTTAGTTTATAGTGTTTTTTTGAGTTGGGTTGGGGGCTCTGTGACACAGGGAGGGAGGGGAAAGCTGGAAAGTATTAAGAGTTAGAAAAACACATTTTTGGTGTTGATCCTCCTTTATAAGATTTGAGAAGGAAAAAAACACCACAGCTCATAGACAAAGAAAGATACATTTCAATCAAATACAATTTCCCAAAATAAAAAAGCTTCCATCCTCCGATCTTTCAAACAATCTCACAACAAGATGTTTTATGTAATCTCTGTCTTTTAGTTGCTTCGTTGCTTGATTAAAGTTATCTCCAAGAATCTCATTTTTAGTTTTTGGTGCCAGCCTGATCTGGTGTCAGTGCCCCAGCAGTAATCAGTTGGCCCCGTCGACCTGCACTTTCAAGGCTTCAGATGTCAGACGTGTACTTAAGTGAAGCTGAAGTATACTTATGAGGAGTGTACTTAACACCAGCAGCACATCTGCCAAAGCCCAGTGAGAGCCAGTGTGTCAGATCAGTGGGAATCCAGCGTCAGAGAGCCTAACAGTAGACCACCAGCTGTTGATGAGAAATAAAAAGGGGGAACAAGGGATGATGGCAGGACCAAGTTAAAGTGGCTCATACAATATGCAAGGGTAAAGATGTCAGGAGGGTATAGAGAAGAAGAGGATCTGGTCTGAGGGAACAGAGATTAGACTCAAAAGCATATTGAAGACATGATGTTGTCTCATGGATGTGACAAGGCTAAGCTGAGCTGAACATTGTGTGCCATACGTTACTCATAAATGACTCAGCTGTGCGTGATGTTTACAGTACCTCTGTGCCACACGGACAAGCCTATGTTTAATAGATGGCTTTATTCTTTTGTATGGCTGCATATGCATTTCCCTTCCCCGAGGCGATTTGGTTGTGAAAAGAATTGAATTAATTGAGCCTTGAATGGCGCATAAACCAATAAACAATCCCTTTCCAGCCTTATTAAATGCAAGGACTCATCATTAGTTTCATTTCCAGCATATATTCTGGAAAGTATTGTTAGAGGAAGGAAATTGTCACATTAAAAGCTGTAAACAAGCAAATGTTGCAACTTCTTCTCTGTTTTAGCACAAAGTGATAAATCATAAATACTTCAATGTAAACTGAGGAAGGAGCTGTTAGTTTTTCACGCACATGCACAACTGTCTTATCAACTGGCGGAGGCTTGTGCTTGCTGACAGCGTGTCTGCATTCATGTTTTATTCAGCTCGAGTATGTCTCCCTCCCGTCACTCAGACAGGCTAAGAAGATGTGCTGTAGATAGCCAAGCATGGACATGCCATCAGTCACCACAGAACTTAATCCATGTGCAAGCGCTCACGCAGTGCATGCAGAATCAAACTAGAGGACACACACTGAGGAAGAAACTTGGCTCTCAGCACACACACACCAGGGCAGTTTATACAACATTCAGTATTAAAAATATGTCCACTGACGCGTGCACACACACACAGTTGGATGCTCAGTATTCATAAGATGCGCAGCAAAAGAACTCGGCAGTTACGACAAATCACTGACAAGCTATATTCATCAAACAGAACCACCGCCTTACAGATGGGAGAGAATGGGGCGAGATGGAGACAGGACTGACATGAAGAACACGGTTATCACACCCAAGGTTAACATTACGATCGTTAAGTGCAGAGCTGACGCATTCCAACCTTTTTGTCTGACCACAAAGCACATTAGTTGCTCATTGTCGGCTGCTTGGTCTATCAAAACCTCCCATTGTGTATTCCGAAGACAAAACGGCTAAAATTAAGGAACTCTGTATCATTTTATAACCAAACTAGATATTAAAAGAACAAATTCCAGTAGAGAAAGTTTGTTTTTCACCAGTGAAAACCCACTAACAATAAGTTGATTACTAAAAGCTGCTTAAATAACATTAACAGCTCTTCTCCTGTCCAGTATTGACTTCAGTCAAGCTGTGTCATCATTGTTCATAAAGAAAAACATCGATTGTTGGCAGGGTCACCAACCTGTAAGCGATTCCCAGAGACAAAAATGACTACCCAAAATGGCGGCTTGGTTAACTGCCTCTTGGTTGGAGTCTCTCCGAGGGAGGCTCACAGGAGCCGGTGCCAGTCCTAAGGCTGAAGGCTGGAGGCTGGCAGAGGTGGCTTGTCAAACACTAGACAATACACACAACCAGGGAGGACAGGGAGAGATTAGCAGCCCGCTGGCTGGTTTCTGTTGAATGCTGCTGCTGCTGCTGCTGCAGCCGGAGGAACATCAATCACACAGCCGGCCAAGAAGAAAAGACTTTGATAGTGGCTTTGCCTTTTCTTGTTTTGGCCTTTTATATATTTATATTTTAATATCAACGGCAATGTCACCTGAAGATAAAACTGAACAGAATGACTTTATTTACTTTTCTGTTCCTGTCAATTTGTAGTACAAAGATCTTTTGATGTACAGTGGCATTCTATTGTTGTTTTAAGTTTTGGGCTCTTTGTTTTTTGGTTGGTCGGAGCCACCCATTTTTAATTACACAGTTGACCGTTAAATCACATGAATAATATACCAAGACTTTAATGATTGCAGATGACTTGTGAAATTGTTCTTGTACTTAACTAAAACTAATATAAATGAAGGCTTAAATTCTTGAGTTTAACAATGCATTGCACTTTGTGTGATGCCGCTTAAAGGCTTTTGTGCTTCAGAAGATATGTAGAAGATACTTATACCAAAAAACCTGGGATGATTACAAACCTGCAATAACTGATTCCTTAGCCATTTGGCTGCATTGACATATCACCTTTCGGGTTGATCAGGCAAACTTTAAGCCTCTTACAAATGGTTATATTTGTACTCATCTACAGCAACCTTATTATTTATCTGTTTATCCCGTGATCGTTAAAGTCCAATATTGAATCTCTCTCTTTTTGGTTTCTACCAATTATTGAGGGAAATGTCTGGACTATTTCTGTATATCCTTGACTACGATTGATCATTATTTGTAGGTTCATCACTATGAGCGACTCCTTTTACCTTCTCAAATTGGTTTTATATTGTAATTTTAAAGATTATTACTAGAAGTATTTTCATTTAATTTCAAACCTTTATTTAACCAGATTGGTCCCTTGAGATCATAGATCTCTTTTTCAGGGGAGACCTGCAGCAAATAGGTTCCACATGAGACATGAAACAACATAAAACAATAGAGGACATCATACAACATATTTACAAGCTACATTTACATACTTATCAACATTTACAAATACCCATAGTTTCAATGAGCATTTCATTTAGACTTGCTTTAAAAACATGCAGAGGAATGAAATTGCTCAGTTTCAATTTTAGCTGTAGACTGTTCCAAGCTGCGCGCATTAAAGCTGTCTTACCATCAGACAGTCCTTGCTCTTGGCACATCTAACAAGACTACATCATGCGATCTCTGATGATAGCTGCTTGCAACTCTCTGTGTTATCAGATAGCAGATATAATACGGGAGATTACCCAACATGGCTTTATAAATAAACGTGTACTGTACCAATGACTGAGCCTCTTTACAGTAAGTGATGGCAAACCTGCCTTAGCATACAGGGTACAGTGATGAGTAAGTGCTTTACAATTAGTGACAAATCTCAGTGCGCTGTGATAGGCGGCATCTAACTTGTGCAGGAATGGGCAGGTGCATTCATATAAATCAAATCACCATAGTCCAGCACAGGTAAAAAGGTCACAGTGACTAGCCTTTTCCTGGCTTCAAAAGAGAAACAGGACTTGTTCCTGTAGAAGAAACCTAGCCTAACCCTCAGTTTTTTAATCAGGTTATTGACCTGAAGTTTAAAAGTGAGACAATCATCAAGCCAGATACCAAGGTATTTGTAACAGGCAACCACTTCAAGTATTATTCCTTGCGCAGTTACAATATCCAAAGCAGTCTCTGGTGTCTTTTTAGCTTTTGAAAAGAGCATTACCTTGGTTTTATCAACATTTATAAGAAGCTTAAGCTCAGAGAGCTGAGTCTGAATAATATTAAAAACAGCCTTTAATTTAACAACAGCCTCCTTAATGGAGGGACCTACACAGTACATCACGGTATCGTCCGCATAAAAATGTAAGGTTGCTCCATCGACATTTTCACCTAAACTGTTGATATAGATGGAGAATAAAAGACCTAAAACAGAACCTTGAGGAACACCATTTGTAATGTTTAACCACTCAGAAGACAGCCCATCAAAGTGAACACATTGGGACCTTTCAGCGAGGTAGTTCACAAACCACCCTACTGCATGGCTGGATATGTATAAACTAAAAGCTGCTTTAAGCTCTCCCTCAATTAAAACTAACTCAAGGTCAAGTCGCCTCTTTAGAAGCTTTCAGCAACCTGAACAAATTCCATTTACTAATAAAGACTTTTAAATGCAGTTGAAGGCTCTGAAAAAAACTGAACTTGAGTAACAATTATTATTTTAAAGGAATAGTTCCATGTTGAAAAGAGAATTTAAAGGGTTGACTTTATTGTTCAAACAGTTCAGCGTATATGCTCATTAAGATTTATAGGGGCTTTGGTCCTTCTGAAGGGTCCATACAATTAACTAAATAAACATCTAAAGGTCAATCTACTGAGCAACAAGAGAACAGAAAATAGACAATATCATGTGGTAAAGTTATACGCAGCCAGCACAGGTTCCCGCACATAACACATATATATTCAGCTTGCAGGTGCACTGAGCCAAGCTGTGCAGTTTAAACCTTTAAGTCGAGAGACAGTAGGACCATTATTCATTTAACTAAACCTTGTGCTTTTGTTAAATCGTGATGCAAAACAAGCAGACCATTTGTACATGAGACTAAATACTGTTGATGCAGATGGTCTGCTCCTGCATGCTTAAAGAGGTACAAATAGAAAATAAAGTTTTAAAGTTATGTAACATTTAACACTCAGTGGATTCAATGTACCTTTATTCTGCTTCAGCCAAATGTGTTGCTTCTGTAATTGTGCAAAAGCAGCATTTTTCTGCCTCGTTGCTTATGGTTACAACATATGTGGCCCTGCTTGTGATTCACTTAATTCAGCCTGTGTGTCTGTAAATACTGATCATTTGCTCATTTCAAAGGTTTGTTGTTTTATTACCCCTGCCATATGGTAAATTGGGCTGTAAGACCGATTTTATCTCTCTAAAAAAGTATACGGGAAATGGTTTGTATGTAATAAATCCAGATTTATTTTTGCAATAAGGGCAAAAATAGGTTTCAAGTTGCTCGTCTTACCTTGTTCTGCCTGTTGAGACCGGATAATGGGAATCATGGGAGCTGGTGAGAGCGAGGACAGGTGCGAAGAGGATGTTCAAACTCATAACAGAGTAAGAGGCTCGGCATTGTTTGCTGTCCCCCCACTGAGCTGCAGGGATGCTTCACAGCTCTATATCTTAAAGACTCTATCTTTTATTCAGTGTAAATGGTGGTGTGGGCTGAAGAGACTGGTGCATTGTGTGTGAGATGGATGGATCCTGATAGCAGCACAATGTCAGTGTGAAAACTAATGTCTGGACTGAATAGATTCCCTTTGTTGATTTCTTCCTCAATTTCTATCTCTGTTCTGGATTCCTCCTGTGAGCTCGTATCCGACACTCCATCTCTCTCTCTACTGCAGCCATTTTACTTCCACGACTGTAACAACACGGCAACCACCCCTCCAACCTTTCCTTCTTTTTTATTATTTATCCCAATATAACTTTTTTAGTATTTATTTTCCTCTCTTTCCCTCGCTGAATATCCTGCCGTTGGCACAGAGATAGCGTAGGAAAGGAAGGCAGAGTCAAATTACAATAATGGAAAAAAAACTGAGCTGACTGAATGCATCATCTTGTCAATATGAAGCATGAGCTACAGTGTTTACCGCAGCATATTTAAAAAAAAAAAAAAACACCCCTCCCCATTTGTCTATACTGTATGCACAGCACATGCTGTCTTGAGGGATTTCCTCAGCTCTGAATATGGGTTCTCCCTAATGTCCCGTTTAGCAGTGGAGGACTCCTCTGGGAATGAGAGAGGAGATTGAGATTGATGGATGTGGTAATATAACTGAGACAGCACAAGGTCACTTTATCAAAAGTTACGATCTGAAAAATGGCAATGTTGCACTCGATCGAGACATTTGCACCTGCTCAGTCCAGGAGGAACCCATAAATGAAACACATTCTCTGGCACTTGCTTGTTTATGGTTTCCCCCTTACAAACACCAAATATATTAGTATTGTTCTTCAGTTATTGACACGTGTTTTAATGGTAATCAATACAGTGCTCATAGAGCCCATAAGAGGTTGGTGGGTTTGCATTTTACATTACATGTCACTTGGGGTTAGTTTACCCAAAGGGACTTACATACTCAATACTGTGGGCAATCCCCACAGGAGCAGTTTGGGGTGAAGTGTCTTGCCCAGGGACACAAAGACATGCTGACTGCAGTGGGGATTAAACCATTGCTCCCCTGATCCGAAGATCAGCGCACCAAACCACTGAGCCACAGCCTCCTCCCATCTTAAACATTGTATTGAAGCGAGACTTCATACATATATGTAAAGCTAATATTAATTAGCAATGAAACACACCTTTGTCCCCTTGCACTGAGATGTGTAGCCATTAAAGATATCTTATGATAAGGTAATAAGATAAGATGTACTCTATTGATCCCAAATTGGGAAATGTTTTTCGTTGCAGCAGCATAAAAAAACAAGGCCTTACACATAATAAGAAAGTAAAAGAGTAGAAAAGGACAATTCTAAAATAGAAACATCTCAAAATAGAAATACACCGGCAATGGGGACTAATGTTAGGTTTGTTAGCAAAATTATAAGATATTTAACACAATAGACAGACTTTTTCAAGTTGTAACATACCTAGGTAAATCATGTTCTGTCGATACACTGATGTACATTTCCCCACTATCCAAACGTTTAAAGGACAGAACTGGAGAAAAATGAGGACACTATTTGAAAAAAATGTCATCATCTACAACATAATGCAACATCTCTTGTTATCATGTAACCATCTTGTAAAAGTTTGCGCATGATAAAGCTGGTCCAGGGGAAAAACAAGCCTCACAAGTATGTTGTAACATCCTGTTTTGCATGGATAAAACCTTAATTGAGTGCTTTGTTTTGGTTTACAGTGGGGTTTTTAAGCAGCTCAATGTTCTGCTCCGTATCTGTCTGACAGGCTGGCAGCTCACTGAAATTACTTCCGCCCACAGGATCTGTAGATTGAACCGTCCGTGTCTGTATATCAATATCCCCCCCGCTCATACCATGTCATGTCAAAACTAGTGCAGCAGCAATTTAATCCATTTGTCAGTTCACAAATAATTACTATTCTTAAGGCAGAAATGACAAATTTGTCTAATTTTAGGTTCTGAAAGGTGAAGATTTGGTGCTTTTTTTCTTGTTTGTTTCATTGTAGATGTACTATCTATTTTTTTAATATCTTGTTAAAGCTTATATTTTAAGCAATTAAACTGTGCCAAGAACTCTCGTATGCACCTGTGAAAGACATACTCACGATACACCCTGACTTAATTAAAGCAATGCAGCTTTGTTCGTGTTACACAGTTTTCGACCTTCACAGTGTTTCTGAAGTTGGGGCTCAGAACTCTGACGGCCGCTGAGAGATGAGAGAGTGCAGCGGAGACAAGGACAAATATCAGTCACTCTAACCGAGTTTCCATGTGTGTACAAAGGTGTGTAAGTGTGTTTCTGTGTGAGTATGCATGTCTTTATGTGTGTGTGGGCTTGTAAGGAGGAGAGTCTGAGAAGGGCGAAGCGGTATCAGTCACTGTCACCAAACACTGCAGTCGCTGGCTCGGTGCCACGTGCACACACTCAAAGGCACACATGGACACACAAACAGAGGTGCACGATGCATAATTCATAGGTATAATCAAAGGCAAACAAAAGCCACAGTCTTTTAGTCTGTTGGCCCACCAGGACACAGTCTGACACACACACACACACACACACACACACACACACACACACACACACACACACACACACACACACACACACACACACACACACACACACACACACACACAATTGAACAGTGCTTCCTACCAGCCAGGCAGTAATCTACAGAGGATAACGGAGAGAGAAAGGGAGGTGAATAAGAGGAAAAGCGGATGATTTTTCAACAGCCCATTCACTTCCCTCCTCTGCCTAGAGGCCCTCTCTTACAACTTCCTCTCCCTTTTTTATACTTAAAAAATAGTTTTGTCTAGACAAAAAGCCAGAGTAGAGTGGAGATAAACTCCCAGAGATCACTGGCTATAACTTCCTGTTTCATTTGCCCCCTCTCTTTCCTCTGTACATTTTCTCCTGAGTGAATCCAAAGTAGAGAAGAAGTTGAAAAGTGTCTCTTGGCTGCATTCATATTTAATAAATTGCAGATGACTAGCACTCATGAGTATTTAAAAAGCCATATTTAGCATTGACATTATACTTTACAATGGTCCAGGGTGTGCATCTATAAGAGTTGGCCCTATTTCTGGGGGTGATGAGGCGTGGATGAGTGTTGGCTTATGTATGTATGTTTGCATGGTGCCATGTGCTTTCTCTCTCAGGGCACGTCTGTAAAAAGCTCCGCTCTTAAAGCTTTCATCTACGTCTCAATCCAAACCAATGTTCCATTATTTATTTATCTACCAGAGACCAGAAATATCCGCTAAGATCTGCCTGGCTTTGACAAGATGAGCCTTAGCCTTGTGGTAGGTCTCTTGGCAGAACGGCTACAAACACACACAGACACACATACACAAGTGTTGGAGACTGACATACATGCACACACACACACACACACACACAGAGGCACATATGCTGTACACTATCAGTGAATGACTGGGACTGCGCTCAGCCGTTGTCCAGGTAATGCACCTGTACTGAGGCACCGGATAAATCCCAGAATGCTGAAGTCTTATCTGCCCAGGCCAGATTGAAGAACAAGGCTGTAATCTTTTTACGGGCAGCTCCTTCTGTCTGTTTGTGTCTGTCTCTGCGCCTGCTGCAGTGCTTCAGTCTGCAGTCTGTCTTTCCTGACTCCATTGCTTTTCCAGTTGAAGTTGATAGGCTGTAAACTCTCCTCATTATTGGTGATCCCTCGCTCCCTGCTATTCCCTCCCTCTCGCTCTCTTTTTATTTCCCTTAAAATGTCAGTTTCTTGCTGCTGATGCAGCCGTAGATGTCGTAGTTGAAACTTAAAGCTGCAACGCCAATCAATATTTTTATATTAACAACGGGTGTAACATGAAAGGCTACACTTGTAGTGACAAACACGGAGCATTATCGCTCGGCAATGCAGCTCAACCTCAGCTCTATGGAGTGTTTTAGCATCTTTGCATTGTCTTGGTTTTACCGCCCTTAACTGTAATGGTTCCTTTCAAACTACATATCACTTACAGATGCATCACTCCATGTGTTCATTAAAGGAAAATTGTCGGTAATACAAACTAAATGAGTGACAGGCAATCTTGTTGCTAACTTTTACTGCAGAAAAAACTGATATTGTATTCCTGAAGGAAGTTCTTTTTTCAATAAGGACCGCCTCGTTGTACAGTATCCCGCTAAGTACACGAACACATACTAAACAAACTTCCTTAATGATGACTAAATATTAAATAACCTCTTTCCTTCCCTCCCTTGATCTTCCTTAGCAACAGCAATGTAGCAGAGGTGTGTTATCGAGTACTAACAACCTCTGAAATGTCCAAATTGACCAATCGGAATCGAGTATTTACCTAAGTCGTGTAATAAATCTTGTTAATCACACGCCTGTCAGGACTGGGATTGACTTGGTAGCTTGAGTTATATGCCCCTCTCTGCTCACTGATGTTGTTGCCTTGCAGATCAGCTGAATTATGCTGTTAGTTCCTTTGCAAATGAGTCTGATGTAGATTTATCCCCCTCAGCCTCTCGCCCCACCATGCCAGCTTGCCCTGACTTTCAAAGATGATGGTGAAACGTTTCATTGAAGTTATTTTTGGCCACGTTACATAATGCGTCTCTCCTTCTGTCTCTTCAGATAAAGTGGTATGATGCTGCGCACTTGGCAGAAAGCTCAGCACTGTGGTACTAATTGTGGCGTATCACAGAGATATTTTAGGATGTTTTAGCACCAACCCGCAGCTGCTGGTCAAGAATATAGCTTGAGACGTTTACGGTACGATAAATGTGTGCCTGAGTGTGACTGACTGTCATTTTTGAGCAGTTGGAACCAGGCTTATCAGGCCAGTGGAGGCAGACAAACCATCTGGGACTGTGGAAGTTTTCCCAGTAGGCGAATCGACCTGTGAACCAGAAGTGGGGCCAGGAAACACAAAAAATCTCATGCTGTGAATTTGCATGAGATAAACCAGCCAACTCGATAATGTTCTGCCTTCTGTATAAACTATGACAGCGTGGACCTGCCTGGTGAAATACATTAGGCTGCTTTTGAAAATAAATCTACAAAACCACCTCACCTGAATTACAATGCAATCTAATAGATACTAAAAGCACTTCTTTCCATCGCCAAGATACTGAAATGTGACATATTTCAAATGAAAAAACGACATGCTACTGCTACATTTTGAGGAATCTTCCCGTTTCTTTTTGCTATTAATCCATTTTTTGTTTGGTTAAGAAAATGTGAGAAAGTTGTAGTGTAATATTTGTATGTATTCATATTAGCAAACTATGGATAAATAAGCTTAAAATGGGAATAATTTGGGTAAAACTGTGAGCTGGATATGGGGCCTGTTGACATGTGTTTTTGAGGGCAAAGGAAGATGGGGGAAGGTGAGAGCATGTCTTGATTTGCATTCAACTTAGATCTAGCTACAGTGTTTGTGATATTAAGAGAGGTCCCTTGGGTTTCTCTGGTGGTTATCAATAGTAGCAGTTAAGTGAATACTGTTCAAACAATACCTGTGTCTGTGTTTTATATTGATTTCTCTGTTTTATCCTTTCATAAATGTAAGGACTAAAAATGGCTATAAACATTCTGGGCTGGTTGGAGTAAACAGGGTTTTATTGCTCTGTGGGGGAGGTGTAGGTATGCAGGCCTTGAGACCTTTTGTTGGAAAGTGAGCCTGTTTGGTTTCCTGCTGGCCAGCGTTGCGTCGCCCAATGAGATGACCTGAAAAGATGACCAGCTGACCTAACCCCTAACCCCTCCTTCTTGCTCTGGTATATCTCCGGTGGATCCCTGGCGTTCGGTCTCTCTTCACATGCTGCCCCGAGCGAAAGGATCTCCGCAGCACGCGAACCAGGGCAGGAGTGAGCCGGCATTACTCCTTAACCATTACAATATAATTGTAATATATTATATTGTATTGTAATGATTGTATTGCATTGTCGTATTACCATTAAAGTTAACGGTTACTTGGTAGCTATGGATTCCTTCCTGTATTATAACCAGCTTGATAGGGACGCGCGGAGATTTGAAAAGCGGATCAGTTTTCCCTTTAAATCTCTAACAAGGTACACACTCAAAATCTGTAATTTACAATCACGTAAGACAAAGACAAGCAACACATCTTCACGATTAAGAATCTGATGATTGATTGTTCATTGAAGTGTCTATTTGTTTGTCTCCCTTGTCGTTTTCCTTTCATTATATCTCGTTCTAGTTCTCAGAGTTTGGTTCCGTCTCTTAGTGGAACGGCGATTCTCCCCTGTGTGTAAGATTGGTTGGCTGTGTCCACCACAGCCCTGCCTGCCTGCCTGCCTGTTATTTTCTGGAGGAGAGAGGGCTCGAGGGGTGAGAATAAAGGCATGAAGGAAAGAATAGGAAGCAGAAGGGGTAGAGAGAGGTGTGGGGAGAGAAGAGACTACAGGGATTCGATATCACACTTTGGAGGAACAAGACCAGAGAATGAAATAAATGAGGAGAGGTGCTGAGGAAAGAGAAGAGGACGTGCCCTCCCCTTGTTGTCCTTTGGGGCTTTGGCTATATTGCTTTCTCTCTGACTTGGAAGAAGAGGTGGGGGAGGATTGAGAACATGGCCGCAGCCTGGGGGGGGGGGGGTTCGTTCAGCAGGGAAGGCACTCAGGTGTTAATTTGCACCTCCATTCTCACCTCTTGCATTCCATCACAGAGGCAGAGAGCCGCAGAGCTGGCGAGATGATGGCCCTGTCACCTTCCATCAGACCGCGCCATCCCATAAACCATCCCTGCCATCTATAAAACTTTGCTGCAGGCGATTGGATCCCCAGCCCCCTCTCCCTCCCTTCTATCCCTCTCTCTGACTCAGCCAAGATACCTCTCTCTTCTCGTCCTGTCACAGGCTGCTGAACCCTCTTATAGGAAGCCCCTTGTCCAAAATGGTGCCAAATGTAATAAAAGGTGATAGCGCTTGGCTTCTCGTCCGGACCTGGCACCAGGGCCCCGCAAACGGAAATGATGTCTCCGAGTTAAATTGGTTTCCTGGCATGTGATAAGTTGGGGTGAATTTTTAATCCATGACCTCATGAAAATATGTCAATCTCCCATCCCGTCACCTCCGTCTCTCTCCCCCTGCTTCTTGCCCCTTTGTCTTTCTTCTGGCTACGCCGTTCTTCTAAAAGTAAAAGATAGCAGGTGTGGGACACCTTTTCTTCTCTTCCAATTACCTCACCAGTGTATAATCCTACCCAACCTCACCCCTCTTCCCACTCAATCATTTTCCCTCCTTGACGCTCTCACTCCCTCACCTCCACCCACGCCATTCCTTCTTTCTGGTTTTTTTCATCTCTTTCCTTTATCCTGCCAACCCTGTTAGGCTCTGTGGCTCACCAATTACAGCAGCAGCTAGCTACAGTGAATCCCACAGGCCGGCTCCACGCATGCAGGAGGCATGCAGCGGGCTGACATGACACAGGGTGTTCTCCCAAAGCCAGCGCGCCCCCTGAGGGAGGCTGATAGCCAGGCTCCACCGGGGGCTCAGTGTTACTGTCTGTACATGACTAGCCATTCGCTGCGCCTCATACCAGGCGGCTTCCTGCCTGCCTGACACTCTTCTTGTCAAGTGAACCCGCTGAAAGGCTTGTGGACAGGCGAACAAGCCAAAGCATGTCTGCGGAGTGTTTAAGGGCTTTGGTTTAAAAAGTTTAAACGCTGATGTGCCAGCGTGTAACTACTTTTGGGTTTGAAATGGGAGTATTGTGAGTTTTTGAGAGAGGCTGTTTGTGATAAACAGACACTCATTTCCATTATCTAAAATGATTTTTCTACAGTGTTGTCTTGACTTTGGGCCTGCCAGCTCTCTATTTCTTCTTATCTTAAGCATATCAATTCAAGACTCTTTACACTAATATGTTTTGTAATCTGTTTTTTGGGTCAAATGAAAGGAGATACTTATCCAACAAATATTAGCGCCAGAGATTATTGAACGGTATTCTATGATAGTGTCAAAAACAGAAGCAGAGAAATAAATTGAATTCTGTCATAGCCTGATGAGACACCGATAAGAAAAAAAGTACCCACTCCTTGTGGTGTATCGTGAATACAATTCTAAATGTGCTTTTTCTCTACATCGTTTCATGGCTGTTGTGACCTCCCAACAGCGTTTGTTAATCTTCTTCTTCGTCGAGATATAGCTCGGGTCAGCCAGTAGTCACAGAGATGAACAAATAAAGAGGGGAGGGACGGCTTAGTTTGTATTTGCCTGTCAGTCTCCTCTTGCATACAATCACCTTCTATACCTGATGTCAGATAGGGAGGTGGATGCTGGGAAGGCGTCGCAGCGGCCAGCCATTAAACAAAAATTAATTCTGACTTGCACAGCTAGAGGCAAGGCAGCGGCAGAGCGGGGGAAATTGGACCAAACAATTCATCATCAGACGGTGACATGTGTGGAGAGGCCCATTCACCATGTTAAGCTGCTGTACAACCTCATGTACATGCACATGCATCCTTCTGCCTCCCTCTGCCGCCAGCCAATCAGCTGCTGCCAGCTCAGGAGCCAATCACAACCAAGGATTCTTAGAGATGTTGAGTGACTGAAGAGAAGGGACTGTGTCAAAGTCGTACCCTGTGAGGCAAGGCTGCATTAAAATTCATACTGAGCCGAGGCACAAGCCTGAATACTGAGCAGTGCACAGGTCCTGTCCTGCAGCAACACTGAGGGAAGAAAGAGCCTATTTCCTGACACATATATATACCATAAAAAGACATCATGTAAGAGCAGAAGGGAATAAGAATAAAAGAGTTATATGGAAAGAGTGGGAGAAGGAGAGAGAAAACCGAGTGTAAGATCCCGTTATACAAGGATGTTGTGTCTCTGATGTAGTGCTGCAACCATGATAGGATGAGTGAGAGAATATCTATTTCTGACAGTGTGTGGGGGCACATGTGGGCATGTAACCATATGCTGTTGCTATTTTTCTCTATGTACATTGTGCGTGTGCTTTTGAAAGAGTGTAAATCGCTTGCAGTATTTTCACAGGTATTTTCTCACTTCTTCCTACCTTCATACCTCGTTATAAATAGATGTCTGATAGATAGAGAACACAATCAATGCTTGTGTCATAAACCGAGCAAACTTGGTATTTTGCATTTATACAAATTGTCTGACTTTGTGCTGATGGATGCAGTTTGGTTGCAATCGATTGGAAAGGTTAAACCAATTTAAGGTCTATGGCTGTAGTAATTTAATATTATCCATCTATCATCTTTGACCTTTATTGTATCTTGATAACATGATCACAACTTCATAATTTTCTTAAATATTGGAGAAATTTCTATTTGAAAAACTAATAAAACGAATTATTTAAGTTGGCAAGATAAGTCAATTAATTCTTAGTTTAGATAATAAGATCATCCAAAATTAATCAACCATCGTGAGGATATGATTTTCGATTCTTAGTTGAACAAAGATAAAAGATTTTAAGGCATTATTCTGGGCTTTTAGAGTATGTGAGGAGCAGTGTTATTCTCTATTGAGAAAATAATCCTGAGATTAATCAATAGTTATAATCATCCTCCTGCAAAACTCAGCTGTTTTTTATAAGATACGATGAGTTATACCAGAAATATAAATGCATACATTCTGCATACAACATGTAAGTAAAATACATTATACTAGATTCAATATTTGATCATTTAAGTGCACAAATGAATTGAGGAGACGTTATTGCTATGCACTAGATGTTGCGTAGTGTACATTTGTCATATTTAGTTGTTTCAATATTTGAAAGATCTTGTTAATATTCAATTCAGATTTGGTGTAAAATGTAACACATACCGCTGTACCTCTGTGTGATCTGTGAACTCAAAGCTCTTACATGTAGGTACATTTAAGACAAAACTCCTTGTCCAGAATTGCACATGGATATGTTTGGCTAGATGTTAAATCGCTGTCAATCCTGATTTGACTGGAATTTAGATTAATGTGACCTTAATCCTTCACCTGGCACCATCCCACAGCGAGAGAGAGAGAGAGAGAGAGAGAGAGAGAGAGAGAGAGAGAGAGAGAGAGAGAGAGCGA
>NW_022990983.1:0-22672 GCF_902827175.1 Gymnodraco acuticeps
GTTGTCCTCTCTCAGGTGGACTGTCCTAACCTCATGTTGTCCTCTCTCAGGTGACTGTCCTAACCTCATGTTGTCCTCTCTCAGGTGGACTGTCCTAACCTCATGTTGTCCTCTCTCAGGTGGACTGTCCTAACTTCGTGAGCGTCCTCTCTCAGGTGGACTGTCCTAACCTCATGTTGTCCTCTCTCAGGTGGACTATCCTAACCTCATGTTGTCCTCTCTCAGGTGGACTGTCCTAACCTCATGTTGTCCTCTCTCAGGTGGACTGTCCTAACCTCATGTTGTCCTCTCTCAGGTGACTGTCCTAACCTCATGTTGTCCTCTCTCAGGTTGACTATCCTAACCTCATGTTGTCCTCTCTCAGGTTGACTGTCCTAACCTCATGTTGTCCTCTCTCAGGTTGACTGTCCTAACCTCATGTTGTTCTCTCTCAGGTTGACTATCCTAACCTCATGTTGTCCTCTCTCAGGTTGACTGTCCTAACCTCATGTTGTCCTCTCTCAGGTGGACTGTCCTAACCTCATGTTGTCCTCTCTCAGGTGGACTATCCTAACCTCATGTTGTCCTCTCTCAGGTGGACTGTCCTAACCTCATGTTTGTCCTCTCTCAGGTGGACTATCCTAACCTCATGTTGTCCTCTCTCAGGTGGACTATCCTAACCTCATGTTGTCCTCTCTCAGGTGGACTGTCCTAACCTCATGTTGTCCTCTCTCAGGTGGACTATCCTAACCTCATGTTGTCCTCTCTCAGGTTGACTGTCCTAACCTCATGTTGTCCTCTCTCAGGTGGACTGTCCTAACCTCATGTTGTCCTCTCTCAGGTTGACTGTCCTAATCTCATGTTGTCCTCTCTCAGGTGGACTATCCTAACCTCATGTTGTCCTCTCTCAGGTGGACTATCCTAACCTCATGTTGTCCTCTCTCAGGTTGACTGTCCTAACCTCATGTTGTCCTCTCTCAGGTGGACTGTCCTAACCTCATGTTGTCCTCTCTCAGGGACTGTCCTATTCCTCTCAGTGGACGATCCTAACCTCATGTTGTCCTCTCTCAGGTGGACTGATCCTAACCTCATGTTGTCCTCTCTCAGGTGGACTGTCCTAACCTCATGTTGTCCTCTCTCAGGATGGACTGTCCTAACCTCATGTTGTCCTCTCTCAGATGGACTGTCCTACACCTCATGTTGTCCTCTCTCAGATGGACTGTCCTAACCTCATGTTGTCCTCTCTCAGGTGGACTGTCCTAACCTCATGTTGTCCTCTCTCAGGTGGACTATCCTAACCTCATGTTATCCTCTCTCAGGTGGACTGTCCTAACCTCATGTTGTCCTCTCTCAGGTGGACTGTCCTAACCTCATGTTGTCCTCTCTCAGGTGGACTGTCCTAACCTCATGTTGTCCTCTCTCAGGTGGACTATCCTAACCTCATGTTGTCCTCTCTCAGGTGGACTGTCCTAACCTCATGTTGTCCTCTCTCAGGTGGACTGTCCTAACCTCATGTTGTCCTCTCTCAGGTGGACTGTCCTAACCTCATGTTGTCCTCTCTCAGGTGGACTGTCCTAACCTCATGTTGTCCTCTCTCAGATGGACTGTCCTAACCTCATGTTGTCCTCTCTCAGGTGGACTATCCTAACCTCATGTTGTCCTCTCTCAGGTGGACTGTCCTAACCTCATGTTGTCCTCTCTCAGGTGGACTGTCCTAACCTCATGTTGTCCTCTCTCAGATGGACTGTCCTAACCTCATGTTGTCCTCTCTCAGGTGGACTGTCCTAACTTCCTGTTGTCCTCTCTCAGGTTGACTATCCTAACTTCCTGTTGTCCTCTCTCAGGTTGACTATCCTAACTTCCTGTTGTCCTCTCTCAGGTGGACTGTCCTAACCTCATGTTGTCCTCTCTCAGGTGGACTGTCCTAACTTCCTTTTGTCCTCTCTCAGGTGGACTGTCCTAACCTCATGTTGTCCTCTCTCAGGTGGACTGTCCCAACTTCGTGAGCGTCCTCTCTCAGATGAACTCGTCTCACCTGTACGTCTGCGGCAGCTTCGCCTTCAGCCCCCACGACGCCTTCATCGTACGTGAATCACTGAAACTCACTTTATTTTCTGCTTCAGTAACGCTGGTGGTGGAAAATAACCACGTGTAGTTCCTCAAGTACTGTGTATTATTTAACTTTGTGGAAAGGTAAATATAAGATCTGAGTACTTCTACTTTTACTCTAGTACAAGATCTCAGTACTTCTACTTTTACTCTAGTACAAGATCTGAGTACTTCTACTTTTACTCTAGTACAAGTCGACATCTGAGTACTTACTGTATATAAATGATGGATCTTCCAGCGACTCTGTGACTCATTGACTCAGTGACTCTGTGACTCAGTGACTCAGTGACTCAGCGACTCAGCGACTCTGCGACTCAGCGACTCAGCGACTCAGCGACTCTGCGACTCTGCGACTCTGCGACTCAGTGACTCTGTGACTCAGTGACTCTGTGACTCAGTGACTCTGTGACTCAGTGACTCTGTGACTCAGTGACTCTGTGACTCAGTGACTCAGAGACTCAGTGACTCTGTGACTCAGTGACTCAGTGACTCAGTGACTCTGTGACTCTGCGACTCTGCGACTCTGCGACTCTGCGACTCTGTGACTCTGCGACTCTGTGACTCTGTGACTCAGTGACTCTGTGACTCTGTGATTGGTCTTCAGGACGCAGAAAGCTTCTCTCTGGTTGGACTCGTCGATGCTAAAGCTAAGCTACGCTGTCCGTTCAGCCCGCTGCAGAGAAACAGCGCCCTCACCGTGGGTCAGTCTGAACGTCCCTTACTAAAGATGAATACACATTAACATCATGAAGAGCAACAGAGAATCATTCCTTTCCAAAGCGTTCTGACCTGAGGCCTGTATACTACGAAGCCTGTTCAACATACCCTGGATATGTTTGAGTCACAGACTGGATGCAGAAGGATTATTTGAGCCTCTGCTCTCTGATGCAGGTTAGGTGGAAGCGGCTTGGTGGTCCAGGCCTCTGCTCTCTGATGCAGGTTGAACCGGCTTCGTGGTCCAGGCCTCTGCTCTCTGATGCAGGTTAGGTGGAACCGGCTTGGTGGTCCAGGCCTCTGCTCTCTGATCCAGGTTAGGTGGAAGCGGCTTGGTGGTCCAGGCCTCTGCTCTCTGATGCAGGTTAGGTGGAACCGGCTTGGTGGTCCAGGCCTCTGCTCTCTGATGCAGGTTAGGTGGAAGAGGCTTGGTGGTCCAGGCCTCTGCTCTCTGATGCAGGTTAGGTGGAACCGGCTTGGTGGTCCAGGCCTCTGCTCTCTGATGCAGGTGGAAACGGCTTGGTGGTCCAGGCCTCTGCTCTCTGATGCAGGTTAGGTGGAAGCGGCTTGGTGGTCCAGGCCTCTGCTCTCTGATGCAGGTTAAGTGGAAGCGGCTTGGTGGTCCAGGCCTCTGCTCTCTGATGCAGGTTAGGTGGAACCGGCTTGGTGGTCCAGGCCTCTGCTCTCTGATGCAGGTTAGGTGGAACCGGCTTGGTGATCCAGGCCTCTGCTCTCTGATGAAGGTTAGGTGGAACCGGCTTGGTGGTCCAGGCCTCTGCTCTCTGATGCAGGTTAGGTGGAAGCGGCTTGGTGGTCCAGGCCTCTGCTCTCTGATGCAGGTTAGGTGGAACCGGCTTGGTGGTCCAGGCCTCTGCTCTCTGATGCAGGTTAGGTGGAACCGGCTTGGTGGTCCAGGCCTCTGCTCTCTGATGCAGGTTAGGTGGAACCGGCTTGGTGGTCCAGGCCTCTGCTCTCTGATGCAGGTTAGGTGGAAGCGGCTTGGTGGTCCAGGCCTCTGCTCTCTGATGCAGGTTAGGTGGAACCGGCTTGGTGGTCCAGGCCTCTGCTCTCTGATGCAGGTTAGGTGGAAGCGGCTTGGTGGTCCAGGCCTCTGCTCTCTGATGCAGGTTAGGTGGAACCGGCTTGGTGGTCCAGGCCTCTGCTCTCTGATGCAGGTTAGGTGGAACCGGCTTGGTGGTCCAGGCCTCTGCTCTCTGATGCAGGTTAGGTGGAACCGGCTTGGTGGTCCAGGCCTCTGCTCTCTGATGCAGGTTAGGTGGAACCGGCATGGTGGGCTTGGTGGTCTAGGCCTCTGCTCTCTGATTCAGGTTAGGTGGAAGCGGCTTGGTGGTCCAGGCCTCTGCTCTCTGATGCAGGTTAGGTGGAACCGGCTTGGTGGTCCAGGCCTCTGCTCTCTGATGCAGGTTAGGTGGAAGCGGCTTGGTGGTCCAGGCCTCTGCTCTCTGATGCAGGTTAGGTGGAACCGGCTTGGTGGTCCAGGCCTCTGCTCTCTGATGCAGGTTAGGTGGAACCGGCTTGGTGGTCCAGGCCTCTGCTCTCTGATGCAGGTTAGGTGGAACCGGCTTGGTGATCCAGGCCTCTGCTCTCTGATGAAGGTTAGGTGGAACCGGCTTGGTGGTCCAGGCCTCTGCTCTCTGATGCAGGTTAGGTGGAACCGGCTTGGTGGTCCAGGCCTCTGCTCTCTGATGCAGGTTAGGTGGAACCGGCTTGGTGGTCCAGGCCTCTGCTCTCTGATGCAGGTTAGGTGGAACCGGCTTGGTGGTCCAGGCCTCTGCTCTCTGATGCAGGTTAGGTGGAACCGGCTTGGTGGTCCAGGCCTCTGCTCTCTGATGCAGGTTAGGTGGAACCGGCTTGGTGGTCCAGGCCTCTGCTCTCTGATGCAGGTTAGGTGGAACCGGCTTGGTGGTCCAGGCCTCTGCTCTCTGATGCAGGTTAGGTGGAAGCGGCTTGGTGGTCCAGGCCTCTGCTCTCTGATGCAGGTTAGGTGGAACCGGCTTGGTGGTCCAGGCCTCTGCTCTCTGATGCAGGTTAGGTGGAAGCGGCTTGGTGGTCCAGGCCTCTGCTCTCTGATGCAGGTTAGGTGGAAGCGGCTTGGTGGTCCAGGCCTCTGCTCTCTGATGCAGGTTAGGTGGAACCGGCTTGGTGGTCCAGGCCTCTGCTCTCTGATGCAGGTTAGGTGGAACCGGCTTGGTGGTCCAGGCCTCTGCTCCCTGATGCAGGTTAGGTGGAACCGGCTTGGTGGTCCAGGCCTCTGCTCCCTGATGCAGGTTAGGTGGAACCGGCTTGGTGGTCCAGGCCTCTGCTCTCTGATGCAGGCTAGGTGGAACCGGCTTGGTGGTCCAGGCCTCTGCTCCCTGATGCAGGTTAGGTGGAACCGGCTTGGTGGTCCAGGCCTCTGCTCTCTGATGCAGGTTAGGTTGAACCGGCTTGGTGGTCCAGGCCTCTGCTCTCTGATGCAGGTTAGGTGGAACCGGCTTGGTGGTCCAGGTCTCTGCTCTCTGATGCAGGTTAGGTGGAACCGGCTTGGTGGTCCAGGCCTCTGCTCTCTGATGCAGGTTAGGTGGAAGCGGCTTGGTGGTCCAGGCCTCTGCTCTCTGATGCAGGTTAGGTGGAACCGGCTTGGTGGTCCAGGCCTCTGCTCTCTGATGCAGGTTAGGTGGAACCGGCTTGGTGGTCCAGGCCTCTGCTCTCTGATGCAGGTTAGGTGGAACCGGCTTGGTGGTCCAGGCCTCTGCTCTCTGATGCAGGTTAGGTGGAAGCGGCTTGGTGGTCCAGGCCTCTGCTCTCTGATGCAGGTTAGGTGGAACCGGCTTGGTGGTCCAGGCCTCTGCTCCCTGATGCAGGTTAGGTGGAACCGGCTTGGTGGTCCAGGCCTCTGCTCTCTGATGCAGGTTAGGTGGAACCGGCTTGGTGGTCCAGGCCTCTGCTCTCTGATGCAGGTTAGGTTGAACCGGCTTGGTGGTCCAGGCCTCTGCTCTCTGATGCAGGTTAGGTGGAACCGGCTTGGTGGTCCAGGTCTCTGCTCTCTGATGCAGGTTAGTGGAACCGGCTTGGTGGTCCAGGCCTCTGCTCTCTGATGCAGGTTAGGTGGAAGCGGCTTGGTGGTCCAGGCCTCTGCTCTCTGATGCAGGTTAGGTGGAACCGGCTTGGTGGTCCAGGCCTCTGCTCTCTGATGCAGGTTAGGTGGAACCGGCTTGGTGGTCCAGGCCTCTGCTCTCTGATGCAGGTTAGGTGGAACCGGCTTGGTGGTCCAGGCCTCTGCTCTCTGATGCAGGTTGGGTGGAACCGGCTTGGTGGTCCAGGCCTCTGCTCTCTGATGCAAGTTAGGTGGAACCGGCTTGGTGGTCCAGGCCTCTGCTCTCTGATGCAGGTTAGGGTGGAACCGGCTTGGTGGTCCAGGGCCTCTGCTCTCTGATGCAGGTTAGGTGGAACCGGCTTGGTGGTCCAGGCCTCTGCCTCTGATGCATGTTAGGTGGAACCGGCTTGGTGGTCCAGGCCTCTGCTCTCTGATGCAGGTTAGGTGGAACCGGCTTGGTGGTCCAGGCCTCTGCTCTCTGATGCAGGTTAGGTTGGAACCGGCTTGGTGGTCCAGGCCTCTGCTCTCTGATGCAGGTTAGGTGGAACCGGCTTGGTGGTCCAGGCCTCTGCTCTCTGATGCAGGTTAGGTGGAACCGGCTTGGTGGTCCAGGCCTCTGCTCTCTGATGCAGGTTAGGTGAACCGGCTTGGTGGTCCAGGCCTCTGCTCTCTGATGCAGGTTAGGTGGAACCGGCTTGGTGGTCCAGGCCTCTGCTCTCTGATGCAGGTTAGGTGGAACCGGCTTGGTGGTCCAGGCCTCTGCTCTCTGATGCAGGTTAGGTGGAAGCGGCTTGGTGGTCCAGGCCTCTGCTCTCTGATGCAGGTTAGGTGGAACCGGCTTGGTGGTCCAGGCCTCTGCTCTCTGATGCAGGTTAGGTGGAAGCGGCTTGGTGGTCCAGGCCTCTGCTCTCTGATGCAGGTTAGGTGGAACCGGCTTGGTGGTCCAGGCCTCTGCTCTCTGATGCAGGTTAGGTGGAACCGGCTTGGTGGTCCAGGCCTCTGCTCTCTGATGCAGGTTAGGTGGAAGCGGCTTGGTGGTCCAGGCTTCTGCTCGCTGATGCAGGTTAGGTGGAACCGGCTTGGTGGCCCAGGCCTCTGCTCTCTGATGCAGGTTGGGTGGAAGCGGCTTGGTCGTCCAGGCCTCTGCTCTCTGATGCAGGTTGGGTGGAACCGGCTTGGTGGTCCAGGCCTCTGCTCTCTGATGCAGGTTAGGTGGAACCGGCTTGGTGGTCCAGGCCTCTGCTCTCTGATGCAGGTTGGGTGGAACCGGCTTGGTGGTCCAGGCCTCTGCTCTCTGATGCAGGTTGGGTGGAACCGGCTTGGTGGTCCAGGCCTCTGCTCTCTGATGCAGGTTAGGTGGAACCGGCTTGGTGGTCCAGGCCTCTGCTCTCTGATGCAGGTTAGGTGGAACCGGCTTGGTGGTCCAGGCCTCTGCTCCCTGATGCAGGTTAGGTGGAACCGGCTTGGTGGTCCAGGCCTCTGCTCCCTGATGCAGGTTAGGTGGAACCGGCTTGGTGGTCCAGGCCTCTGCTCTCTGATGCAGGTTAGGTGGAACCGGCTTGGTGGTCCAGGCCTCTGCTCCCTGATGCAGGTTAGGTGGAACCGGCTTGGTGGTCTAGGCCTCTGCTCTCTGATGCAGGTTAGGTGGAACCGGCTTGGTGGTCCAGGCCTCTGCTCTCTGATGCAGGTTAGGTGAACCGGCTTGGTGGTCCAGGCCTCTGCTCTCTGATGCAGGTTAGGTGGAACCGGCTTGGTGGTCCAGGCCTCTGCTCTCTGATGCAGGTTAGGTGGGAAGCGGCTTGGTGGTCCAGGCCTCTGCTCTCTGATGCAGGTTAGGTGGAACCGGCTTGGTGGTCCAGGCCTCTGCTCTCTGATGCATGTTAGGTGGAACCGGCTTGGTGGTCCAGGCTCTGCTCTCTGATGCAGGTTAGGTGGGAAGCGGCTTGGTGGTCCACGCCTCTGCTCTCTGATGCAGGTTAGGTGGAACCGGCTTGGTGGTCCAGGCCTCTGCTCTCTGATGCAGGTTAGGTGGAACCGGCTTGGTGGTCCAGGCCTCTGCTCTCTGATGCAGGTTAGGTGGAAGTGGCTTGGTGGTCCAGGGCCTCTGCTCTCTGATGCAGGTTAGGTGGAACCGGCTTGGTGGCCCAGGCCTCTACTCTCTGATTGCAGGTTGGTGGAAGCGGCTTGGTGGTCCAGGCCTCTGCTCTCTGATGCAGGTTGGGTGGAACCGGCTTGGTGGTCCAGGCCTCTGCTCTCTGATGCAGGTTAGGTGGAACCGGCTTGGTGGTCCAGGCCTCTGCTCTCTGATGCAGGTTAGGTGGAAGTGGCTTGGTGGTCCAGGCCTCTGCTCTCTGATGCAGGTTAGGTGGAACCGGCTTGGTGGCCCAGGCCTCTACTCTCTGATGCAGGTTGGGTGGAAGCGGCTTGGTGGTCCAGGCCTCTGCTCTCTGATGCAGGTTGGGTGGAACCGGCTTGTGGTCCAGGCCTCTGCTCTCTGATGCAGGTTAGGTGGAACCGGCTTGGTGGTCCAGGCCTCTGCTCTCTGATGCAGGTTAGGTGGAACCGGCTTGGTGGTCCAGGCCTCTGCTCTCTGATGCAGGTTGGGTGGAAACCGGCTTGGTGGTCCAGGCCATCTGCTCTCTGATGCAGTTTAGGTGGAACCGGCTTGGTGGTCCAGGCCTCTGCTCTCTGATGCAGGTTAGGTGGAAGCGGCTTGGTGGTCCAGGCCTCTGCTCTCTGATGCAGGTTAGGTGGAACCGGCTTGGTGGTCCAGGCCTCTGCTCTCTGATGCAGGTTAGGTGGAACCGGCTTAGTGGTCCAGGCCTCTGCTCTCTGATGCAGGTTAGGTGGAACCGGCTTGGTGGTCCAGGCCTCTGCTCTCTGATGCAGGTTAGGTGGAAGCGGCTTGGTGGTCCAGGCCTCTGCTCTCTGATGCAGGTTAGGTGGAACCGGCTTGGTGGTCCAGGCCTCTGCTCTCTGATGCAGGTTAGGTGGAACCGGCTTGGTGGTCCAGGCCTCTGCTCTCAAATGCAGGTTAGGTGGAAGCGGCTTGGTGGTCCAGGCTTCTGCTCTCTGATGCAGGTTAGGTGGAACCGGCTTGGTGGTCCAGGCCTCTGCTCTCTGATGCAGGTGGAACCGGCTTGGTGGTCCAGGCCTCTGCTCTCTGATGCAGGTGGAACCGGCTTGGTGGTCCAGGCCTCTACTCTCTGATGCAGGTGGAACCGGCTTGGTGGTCCAGGCCTCTGCTCTCTGATGTAGGTGGAACCGGCTTGGTGGTCCAGGCCTCTGCTCTCTGATGCAGGTGGAACCGGCTTGGTGGTCCAGGCCTCTGCTCTCTGATGCAGGTGGATCCGGCTTGGTGGTCCAGGCCTCTGCTCTCTGATGCAGGTGGAACCGGCTTGGTGGTCCAGGCCTCTGCTCTCTGATGCAGGTGGAACCAGCTTGGTGGTCCAGGCCTCTGCTCTCTGATGCAGGTGGAACCGGCTTGGTGGTCCAGGCCTCTGCTCTCTGATGCAGGTGGAACCGGCTTGGTGGTCCAGGCCTCTGCTCTCTGATGCAGGTGGAACCGGCTTGGTGGTCCAGGCCTCTGCTCTCTGATGCAGGTGGAACCGGCTTGGTGGTCCAGGCCTCTGCTCTCTGATGCAGGTGGAACCGGCTTGGTGGTCCAGGCCTCTGCACTCTGATGCAGGTTGGGTGGAACCGGCTTGGTGGTCCAGGCCTCTGCTCTCTGATGCAGGTGGAACCGGCTTGGTGGTCCAGGCCTCTGCTCTCTGATGCAGGTTAGAGATGCTTCATGAAATCAAAGTTGATTTGAGGTCATATTAAACGTATTGTTGTTCTCTGCGCAGACGGAGAGCTCTTCACCGCCTCGACCACCGACTTCAGAGGAGAACGAGCTCAGATCTCCAGACACTTCAGCCGGGGGGGGCAGGACGTCAGCCAGGACACCTCCATCGCCCTGCTGCAGGGTGAGAGGCAGCACAAATAACAACAACAACAACAACAACAACAACAATAACTGTAACAGGATGTGTATTTTGTCAATTGTGTAATTTCTTAAATTTGTTTTAATCTTTAATATTTGTATACTTTACGAATAAAGGTATTCTGATTCTGAATAATACAAATAATAATAACAATTATTATAATAATAATAATAATAATAATAAATAATATAATAATAACAATTATTATAATAATAATAATAAATAATATAATAATAACAATTATAATAATAATAATAATAATACATAATGTCAATTATTATAATAATGATGATAATAATAATAATAAATATAATAATAACAATTATAATAATAATACGTATTATTATAATAATAAATACAATAATAATAAGAACACATTATAATTATTATAACAAAATTATAATAAAACTAATAAGTTAAATAAATATACAAATAAATGTAAACTATAATAATAACAAAATAGCAATAATAATATTTGTAAAGTTGAAACAATAAATAAATAATTACATTAGTAAATAATTATAATAACAATAATAAGTTTGAGTTGTTGAGGTTTGTTTAATAGAATGCTGATTTTAAAGACGAGAGGTTTCAGACAGCTCAACTTCCTGTTTCCTGTCAACGATAATTCACTTCCTCTTTTAGCCAAACATACGATGTCTGGAAGAACGTCTCACTTCTGTGTTTCTTTACATCCTGTTTCTACAAACTCTGCGTATTTTAAATGTCAAGCTGAACAAAAATCCGGCTATCCCATAAACTGAGGTTTCAATTGAAATGAAAAAAGTCCCAACTCACAACGTGAAAAAATAATCCTGTGACTAAAGTAGTAATCTGAACAAATATGGGATTCTAAGAAGAAAACTGAATTTTGAGGAAAAAAAATCAGGATTTTGAGAAAATAACGGATTTCTTGAAAAAGTCAGAATTTTGAGAAATAAACCCTGAATTCTGAAAATAATCCCAAATTGGAAAAGTTGTAGAATATGAAGAGAACAAAACGGATTTCTTGAAAATCTTGGAAAAATATCGAATTCTGAGGAAAGAAAATATTTATTCTAAAACAAGAATCGGTATGGATGAGAGTAACACCTGCGTCACTTCCGGGCGATAAATACGGAACACTTTTGGGGGAAAACAACGCTGTCATTTGAATGGCGGTCGATACACATTCTGAAGTTTTAGCCAATCGATCAGACATTTTGAAAACCGTGGGTTTGTGGATCTTCAAAGAGTCCGATCACGATGGCCAGACGGGCAAACTATTACATTCAATCATTGGAAATCAACGATCGGGCTCGATATATGGTTACATTAAAATCAGTAGGCGAGGCTGTTCCTCTCATGAGCGAGGCGGAACATCATAGTTATAACACGCCAACAAGCTGCTGTGTGGTTTATTGCTCCTCAAACATTCAAACAGATCCAGAGTTCAGTGTTTCTGAACTTCCTCTGAGAACAAAGGACAAAGAAGAGCTCTGTGGCTTCAGGCTCGATCGCCGTTCACATGACAGCGTTGTTTCCCCCAAATAGTGGGCGGGGCCGTAAAGTGACGTAGATGTTACTCTCATCTATGGACATCGATCGCCTGCTGCTATATTTAACCATACATCGAGCCCGCTCGTCGATTTCCAATGATTGAATGTAATAGTTTGGCCATCGTGATCGGGACTCTTTGAAGATCACAAATCCACGGTTTTCAAACATTTCTGATCGGATTGGCAAAAACTTCAGAATGTGTATCGACCGCCGTTCAAATGACAGCTTTGTTTTCCCCCAAAAGTGGGCGGAGCCGTACTTTCTGCCCGGAAGTGACGCTTGTTTCTCTCATGTAGAGAAAAAGTCAGAAATTGGAGAAAAAAGTCAGAATTTGAGAGAAGAAATGTATTCTGAAAAAAAAGTTTTGTAGATTTATTAAATATGTAAAATATTGAAAAAATTAAAAATAATTGTACTTCCTGTTTCAGAGCCGGCGTTCGTGGGCTCAGCGGCGGTGGACAGGAAGCTGTTCTTCTTCTTCACTGAAGTCGGGAAAGAGTTCAGCTTTGTGGACGAGCTGCGGATCGCTCGCGTCGCTCAAGTCTGCAAGGTGACGGAAAATATGAATATATATAATGGAGCTGCTTTGAGATTACGCCACATCCTCCGGAGTCAAAGTCAAAGCCAACTTTATTGTCAATCTTTCAGTTTGTGTGTAGAGATCGAAATATCTTTCCCACAATCCAGAATATAAAAACAAATATATATAAAAATATGCGTGCAAATAAGTATATCCTATATATTTTTACATATGCACACATTAAGACATAAATAAAAACACAACAATCAATAAATACAAAATAACAGTCCCTTCAATATCTTGAAGAGAATGTACATTAGTGCAAGATTGTCTTACATGTTATGGTATTTTGTTGTATTTTAAATCGTTTTATTTGTATATTTTCTTGTCTGTCGTGTCTTTTTATTATTGAGTCCCGGGATTCGGGATTTTGAAAAATGTCATAATTTTTAGAAAAAATATATATTTCTTGAAAAACTCAGAATGTTGAGAATATTTTCGGAATTCTGAAAAAAGTCAGGATTTTGAAGGAGAAAAAAAAAGTATTCTGAAAAATAGCTACAGGGATGTGTTTGAATCGAGTGACACCACTTAAAGATATATAAATGTGTAACATGTTACTTCGTATATTCTTCAATTAAAAGAATGTTAAACCAAATTTAAACCAAAAAACAATCCTCATTAATTAAGTTATTAATAAGCATTACTTTACCATTGACGCCCAATGTGACATATATGTAAGTTTTCAGATCTCTAAGGGGGGTTACTTGTTCGATGTGGTCTATTATTAAGTCTAAATTATGTTCCGCATCATTTCCCCAAAAGTATAAAAGGGTCCGGGTTCTTCTGGGTTCAGATATATCTGAGTGTATAACACGTTGTTGCGTTGTCTCCACAGGACGATGTGGGGGGGGCAGCGGACTCTCCAGAATAAGTGGACGTCCTTCGCTAAAGCGCCGCTGCTCTGCCAGGTTCCCAAACAGCTTCCCTTCAACGTCCTGCAGCACATCTTCACCCTCCCACCACCGGAGGGCGCCAGCTCCTCAGAGACGCTGTTCTACGGCGTCTTCACCTCGCAGTGGTACGGTGCCAGCGGTGGATCACTGTTTCTGCCCGATGTTCACACTGCAAGCTCGAGTTGGTCCTCCTTGTTGGACCGTTATGTTCAGCAGGGCATCTGACACAAAGAAGAAAAACAACCCGATCACATTAATCTGAACGAGAGAGCCTTAAAGTTATTGTAATTTCCCCATTATTTGAGAAGAAATCCTTTTAGTGGGTTAAGATCGCTCTTATAATAAGAGACATGGATTTAGCTTCAGTTAGCTATCACACTGGATACATAAGAAACTAAATGTATGCAATTATTTATGGCATTCATCATTAATATCTCATTCTTAACTGTGAATGGTTTAATATCTCATTCTTAACTGTGAATGGTTTAATATCTCATTGTTAACTGTGAATGGTTTAATATCTCATTGTTAACTGTGAATGGTTTAATATCTCATTGTTAACTGTGAATGGTTTAATATCTCATTCTTAACTGTGAATGGTTTAATATCTCATTGTTAACTGTGAATGGTTTAATATCTCATTGTTAACTGTGAATAGTTTAAGATCTCATTGTTAACTGTGAATGGTTTAATATCTCATTGTTAACTGTGAATGGTTTAATATCTCATTCTTAACTGTGAATGGTTTTCATTTATTTAGCATTAGAAATGTGTCAGTCTGGCCAAACGTTCTCTGTTGAGATTCCAGGAAAAGGGAAATGACTTTTCATCAAACAAAGTTGATTCAACACAAAACTGTGTTATTAGTACGGACGTCAAATGTCCCTCTTGCTGTACGCAGCGGTCCAACAGGAGCGAACTCTCGCAGCGCAGATCAGGCAGTCACTATCACCTCTTCTGCTTTTGGGAGGAAGTGGATATGTTGGATTTCCCTTCCTTATTCTCGCTCTGCTTATTTACTAACTTTCAAAGTCCAAAACTCACAATGTCAGCAGAAGGTACATAAGATAAGATAAGAAGTACTTTATTGATCCCAATTTGTGAAATGTTTGCGTTGCAGCAGCTTGAGAAGACCAGGTTGTTCAATTAGAGAGATTAGAAGACTGGAAAGAAACGATCCAACATGTAAACATCTCAATAGAAAGAAGCCTGTTCTCTCTCACTGGTCCTGCTGTGATGTTACATGTTTCTCACGAGTCTTGGTGTCTGTCTGTTGATGTTCCTCATGGAGCTGCTGTGACGCAAGCAGCATTTCAGACTTGATCTGACCATTAAAGTGTTATCGTATCGTCGTTATGTCTGAGATGAAGCCTCTCAGTTCTCCCTCCCGTCTGCTTCAGGTCTTCGGGGGCAGAGTCAGCGGTTTGCGTCTTTAAGCTGCAGGACGTCCAGGCGGTGTTTAATGGAAGCTACCGGACCTTCGACACACAAACACACCTGTGGAGCCCCCTGCTGGGAAAACACTCACATCTGGGACAGGTGAGGACGTTACTGGCACACGAGTCAAAGCCAGGATCCAAACTAATGAATCAACTAAATGTGGTTCCTTGACAAAAACCAAAGAAACGGCCATCGGGTTTGAATCTGGGCCTGCTTCTGTTCTTAGAGATTCTGAGGTGGAAACTCCACACTTAATTACCTTCTTACGGAGCCCCTAAAGCAGTGCTTCTCAAAGTGTGGTCCGCGGAACACTGGTGGTCCGTGAGCGCCCCCTAGTGGTCCGTGAGTATATTGGTAACATTTCATATTTGAAATGAATAAATACATTTAAGTTTTCCGCACTCTCGCGGGAATATCTCCGCAATGGAGCGAGCTTAAGTTTCAGTTGCATGACAAAGCCCAGATAAACAGCTTCATCACATGCTGCCACTTGTTTGTACCATTTTCAGGCGATTTGTAATCTGTTCTAGAAAAACGATGTGTTTTTTTATATTTGTGGAGTTAGGTGGTCCGCAAGTGTTTTTGTATTGGTTAATTGGTCCTTGGTATGAAAAGGTTTGAGAAACTCTGGCCTAAAGGGACATGGAAAAAAAGAAAATAAAAAAAAGTCGGCATAACGGTTTAAGAGACATACAAAAAATAAATGAGAAAAAAAATAAAGTCAGGAAAACGGATTAGTTTCGGCGCACCGGTAACTTTTTGTTCTCTCTCTATTTTCATGTCCCTTTAGGGGCTCCGTACCTTCTGGTCAGAAAATAACAAATACAAGATTAAACCAAAGTTGAGTTATTTAATAAAAAGCTGTAGCATTTAACCTGTTAAGCCCGACAGCCCCCGCCGGCGGGCTTTTTTTCACGAAACTGTGTCTCAGGGCTTCTTAACATTTAACAACCTATTAATGTGTCATAACGGGAAGAAACTCAGCTAACTGACGATATGAACCGTTTTTAGCTAAACAAAACACAAGGGTAATACCAAGCCTCTGAATTAGCACCCGATGGGTTCCAGAGATCTGGCAAATCCACCCAAATGACCTCAGAAGTGATTTTATTTTTCTAAATCTCACTAAAAAGGTCAAAGGTCACTTGTTTTGCATCAATCTTGATACAGGGTACTTATTATATGTTATAGTTTGGATTCCCAAAGCTTTTAGTCTATTATCCCATCATTCAAGGTGGTTTTCACTATAAGTCATGTTTTTGTTTTTGGACAGACACAATCATTTACATGTTTTTACTGTGTTCAATCTGAATTTACTTTAACACTAGAACCGCCACCGGGGTCAAATTGACCCAGCATTAGAATGCATTGATTTTCAAAGTAAAAGTATTGCTGTACAAAGAAAAATGGTCCTGTGGTATTGGTATTTTGACAAGCAATTTTGTTAAATTGTTTCGTTTATTTACAACACAGGGTTTCGTGAGGCAGTTCTCGTTGTTGGGTGAAAAGCAAACAGCTGTTTGCTGCGGAGCGCGCTCCTTCACTACAGACTCTCGCTATCAATCTATCTCTCTCTCTCTCAATCTATCTCTCAATCTATAAGGAACTGCAGTAGACAAAAGGCGTTGCTATAGCAACACGGCATGTTTTTTTACACGCAAAATCAATAGCGCGAAAAGGGGTGGGGTCAATATGACCCGCTTAGCGGAAATAGGTATAAATGGCAATTCTTTTGCCGATTTCTTCAATCTGACTTCATATTGACAATTTTTAACAACAGAGGGTGCTACATAACACACTTTCAGGAAAAGTCACGGACTGAGAGACTTTAATATGTTATTGAAAAAAAGTTACATACAATAAAAAACAGCTCTGGGTCAAATTGACCCCGTTGGCGGTTCTAGTGTTAAAATAAAAAAAATCTATATTGATTTCTACATCCAACTGACAGGTTTATCATTGCTTTGAGAAAAAAGATGATTAAGTTATAGTCATTTGTTTTCGAGCCTGAGACCTGAAAAACAGGCTCAGGGCTTAACAGGTTAACAGGATCAATCTATTTCCAGCTGGAAGGTCAGATAACCTGCACCTCTGATGTAGCTCAAAGATCTGACCCCGTTACAGAAAAACAAGCACTTTATACAGGAAAAAGACAAAAGGGGGGAGGTCTTAGAGGCCATTGAAATGTTGGCCAGACGGGCGAAACTTGCGAAGATGGTGATTACAAACCTAAGATCAATAGGATAATTTCCTGACAATAGTCCACCCTTCTGTCTGAGAACATTTAGTAGCTAGGCGTGAATTTAAACTGTGAGAAATCACAGAAATTGCATCCGGACACAAACCTCCAGACTCAGGGATAGTTTCATCCCACAGGCCATACGACTGTTAAACACCTGAGCTCTGTGAAGTGCCTCAATAAACATTCATCTGTTAGTCATCTTGCAATCTACTTATAACCTAACCTAATCTACTTATGTATATAAATAGGTGTCACCGCAATAAACCGTATTTAATTTGGTCATAAGTCATTAATGTCATAGTCTGTTCTTGTACATATCATATTCTATTTACATGTATATAGACTTTTTGCACAATTTTTTATTTTTTATTTTGGATTTTCTATTTTTGTATTTTATTATATGTTGCATTGTTGGAGGAGCTCAGGTCAGAAGAATGTCATTGCCATTCCTACACTGTAGCTTATGTGCATATGATGATAAAACCTTTGAATTTGAACTTGTGATACATTTCTACGATAATGTTAACGTGTGACCCCCCCTCCATGTCCTGCTGACAGTGTGGGCTGGACAGCGCTACAGATTCTGAATTATCTCAAGTGAAGAAGAGTTTCCTGACGAGCGGCAGCGTGAAGTCGGCCGGCGCTCCGCTCGTTTCTTCAGATCAGCGGTACAGTCGCGTGGCGGCGATGAGGACGAAGGCCCTCAACGGCAAACAATACACCGTCCTGTTCCTGCTGACAGGTGAACAGCTGGGGCGACCCTCAGCCCTCCTTACACTCCTCTATGCTGCCTCTATACTTTAAAGGTCTCCCATCATGCAAAATGCATGTCTTTTATACATAAATATGTGCAGTGGCGGTTCTAGACCAATTTGACTGGGGGGGGGGGTGGCAGGCTGGGACCGGTTATTACATGAGAGGGGCACAATAAGAGCGGGTTAAAAAGACAAAGAGAGTATAAAGTAATTGTGTAAAATAAACATGAAATACAGTAATTGGTATTTGTTTTTGGAAATTTAAGTTACAATTTAATTAAAAAACATACATATTATTATTATTTTCTTTTATAAGGTAATGAACAGTTTAATCTCTACTGTACATCCGGGTCTCTGATTTGATTTAGTTCCAAGAAATCGTAATATTGTAACCTTTTTTTTTGGAGTGGAGTCCCTGGTCAGCGTTAGGGGGCACTGGCCTCTGTTGGCCCCCCTTAGAACCACCCCTGGATATGTGTCCCCGGTGTGCCGGAGACTCACAAAGTGTCAGGAAATAAAGCCCTCTCTCTTTTCCTCCGTACCCACATCTCTAAAAACGGGGGAACAAATTGTGCGTCTTTTAGTGTGTTTATCTACGCACCATAGATAGATATATAAATATAGATAGATATATAAATATAGATAGATATATACTTTATTTATCCCAATTTGGGAAATTATTTAGTTACAGAAGCATCATCAGTGTGTTCATTACAATTAAAATACTTAAAAAAGTGGAATAGAGAATTAACAACTAAAAATGTAAAGTAAAAATAAAATGAAAAATATTAAATCAAATATAACAGTACAGAACTTCTGGATGACTAAGATGTTCTAAAAAAAGTCAAAAATACTGCAGTCAATAGCAGGAATATATGCTTACAAGACAGGATACTCACCAAGGCAAGTTCCTCGTTGGTGTAAACCTACTTGGCAACAAACCTGTCCCTGATTCTGATCAGTTGTTCTATCTAAATGTTTTGATAATACCGTGTTCGTCCTCTCTGGTCCTGCAGAGTCCGGGTTCCTCCACAAAGTGGTTTTGCTGGCTGGAGGACCTCGGGTGATTGAGGAGATTCAGGTCTTCACTCAGCCTCAGATCGTCAAAAGCATCGTCCTCTCCTCCTCAAAGGTACGCAACACTCATCTGGAGGGATGGAAATATTTAGCTAAACAGTCAAAATTAACTCATTTGGTAATTTGATTTTCAGAAATTAGGTTTTAAAGTCCTTTTTTATGGTTTACTATATGTAATGATGGTATTTACCCATGTTCTAATGTGTCTATAGTTGCATTAAGCCATCTTTGGCAGTATAGAGAGGTGCAGGGATGTTGTATTTCTGTGTATGTCCCTGAATGCAGCATCCCCTGGTCCAATGGGATTCCTCCATGGGATTTTGGATTATGTCAGAAAATAATCTCTGTGTCAAACAAACGTTTATGATATTGTTGGAGTCGGGAGGCCTGTTAATTTATTCCGGCAATTACTTAGACCTACTAATTGACCTAACAGAAGCTATTGAGTCTATGTAAGTTTACTGCCAGACTCAGATCCTCCTGGATCAGCAAGGTCTCACCTCTATTAACTCCTGAAGAACCAGGTTCAATTAACTTCTGTTTCAATTCAGATGACGCACTAAATCCGTTTAAGCGATCCCGAACCTCAACTGGCCCACTTCAGTTGTGACATTTACATTCTAACCTCAACTGGCCCACTTCAGTTGTGACATTTACATTCTAACATCAACTGGCCCACTTCAGTTGTGAACTTTCAATTCTAACATCAACTGGCCCACTTCAGGTGTGACATTTCAATTCTAACCTCAACTGGCCCACTTCAGTTGTGACATTTACATTCTAACATCAACTGGCCCACTTCAGTTGTGACATTTCAATTCTAACCTCAACTGGCCCACTTCAGTTGTGACATTTACATTCTAACATCAACTGGCCCACTTCAGTTGTGACATTTACATTCTAACCTCAACTGGCCCACTTCAGTTGTGACATTTACATTTCTAACTCCAACTGGCCCACTTCAGTTGTGACATTTACATTCTAACCTCAACTGGCCCACTTCAGTTGTGACATTTACATTCTAACATCAACTGGCCCACTTCAGTTTGTGACATTACATTCTAACCTCAACTGGCCCACTTCAGTTTGTGACATTTACATTCTAACCTCAACTGGCCCACTTCAGTTGTGACATTTACATTCTAACCTCAACTGGCCCACTTCAGTTGTGACCTTTAAATTCTAACATCAACTGGCCCACTTCAGTTGTGACATTTACATTCTAACATCAACTGGCCCACTTCAGTTGTGACATTTAAATTCTAACCTCAACTGGCCCACTTCAGTTGTGACATTTAAATTCTAACCTCAACTGGCCCACTTCAGTTGTGACATTTAAATTCTAACCTCAACTGGCCCACTTCAGTTGTGACATTTAAATTCTAACCTCAACTGGCCCACTTCAGTTGTGACATTTAAATTCTAACCTCAACTGGCCCACTTCAGTTGTGACATTTAAATTCTAACATCAACTGGCCCACTTCAGTTGTGACATTTAAATTCTAACATCAACTGGCCCACTTCAGTTGTGACATTTACATTCTAAACATCAACTGGCCCACTTCAGTTGTGACATTTAAATTCTAACATAACTGGCCCACTTCAGTGGTGACATTCAATTCAACATCAAACTGGGACCAATACATAACATCAACTGGCCCACTTCAGTTGTGACATTTACAATTCTAACATCAACTGGCCCACTTCAGTTGTGACATTACATTCTAACATCAAACTGGCCCACTTCAGTTGTGACATTACATTCTAACCTCGAACTGGCCCACTTCAGTTGTGACATTTCACATTCCTAACCTCAACTGGCCCACTTCAGTCGGAATCACATCTAAAATAAAAGGCCCCACTCAGGTGTGACATTTAAATCTAACCTGGCCCACTTCAGTTGTGACATTTACATTCTAACCTCAACTGGCCCACTTCAGTTGTGACATTTAAATTCTAACCTCAACTGGCCCACTTCAGTTGTGACATTGACATTCTAACTTCAACTGGCCCACTTCAGTTGTGACATTTACATTCTAACATCAACTGGCCCACTTCAGTTGTGACATTTAAATTCTAACCTCAACTGGCCCACTTCAGTTGTGACATTTAAATTCTAACATCAACTGGCCCACTTCAGTTGTGACATTTCAATTCTAACCTCAACTGGCCCACTTCAGTTGTGACATTTACATTCTAACCTCAACTGGCCCACTTCAGTTGTGACATTTACATTCTAACCTCAACTGGCCCACTTCAGGTGTGACATTTACATTCTAACATCAACTGGCCCACTTCAGTTGTGACATTTACATTCTAACCTCAACTGGCCCACTTCAGGTGTGACATTTACATTCTAACCTCAACTGACCCACTTCAGTTGTGACATTTACATTCTAACATCAACTGGCCCACTTCAGTTGTGACATTTAAATTCTAACCTCAACTGGCCCACTTCAGGTGTGACATTTACATTCTAACCTCAACTGGCCCACTTCAGTTGTGACATTTAAATTCTAACATCAACTGGCCCACTTCAGTTGTGACATTTACATTCTAACCTCAACTGGCCCACTTCAGTTGTGACATTTAAATTCTAACCTCAACTGGCCCACTTCAGTTGTGACATTTCATTCTAACATCAACCTGGCCCACTTCAGTTTGTGACATTTACATTCTAACATCAAACTGGCCCACTTCCAGTTGTGACATTTTAAATTCTAACCTCAACTGGCCACACTGCAGGTGTTACATTTACAGTCTAACATCAACTGGCCCACTCAGTTGTTGACATTTCACATCTAACCTCCACTGGCCCACTTCAGTTTGTGACATTTACACATTCTAACATCAAACTGGCCCCACTTCAGTTGTGACATTTACATTCTAACATCAAACTGGCCCACTGTTCAGTTTGTGACATTTACATTTCTAACCTCAACTGGCCCACCTTCAGTTGTGACATTACTTCTACATCCTGCCCTCAGTTGTGACATTTCAATTCTAACCTCAACTGGCCCACTTCAGTTGTGACATTTACATTCTAACATCAACTGGCCCACTTCAGTTGTGACATTTACATTCTAACATCAACTGGCCCACTTCAGTTGTGACATTTCAATTCTAACATCAACTGGCCCACTTCAGGTGTGACATTTACATTCTAACCTCAACTGGCCCACTTCAGTTGTGACATTTACATTCTAACCTCAACTGGCCCACTTCAGTTGTGACATTTACATTCTAACCTCAACTGGCCCACTTCAGTTGTGACATTTACATTCTAACATCAACTGGCCCACTTCAGTTGTGACATTTACATTCTAACATCAACTGGCCCACTCAGTTGTGACATTTACATTCTAACCTCAACTGGCCCACTTCAGTTGTGACATTTACATTCTAACCTCAACTGGCCCACTTCAGTTGTGACATTTACATTCTAACATCAACTGGCCCACTTCAGTTGTGACATTTACATTCTAACCTCAACTGGCCCACTTCAGTTGTGACATTTACATTCTAACCTCAACTGGCCCACTTCAGTTGTGACATTTACATTCTAACATCAACTGGCCCACTTCAGTTGTGACATTTACATTCTAACATCAACTGGCCCACTTCAGTTGTGACATTTACATTCTAACATCAACTGGCCCACTTCAGTTGTGACATTTACATTCTAACCTCAACTGGCCCACTTCAGTTGTGACATTTACATTCTAACATCAACTGGCCCACTTCAGTTGTGACATTTACATTCTAACCTCAACTGGCCCACTTCAGTTGTGACATTTCAATTCTAACATCAACTGGCCCACTTCAGTTGTGACATTTACATTCTAACCTCAACTGGCCCACTTCAGTTGTGACATTTACATTCTAACATCAACTGGCCCACTTCAGTTGTGACATTTACATTCAACCTCAAACTGGCCCACTTCAGTTGTGATTTACATTCTAACCTCAACTGGCCCACTTCAGTTGTGACATTTACATTCTAACATCAACTGGCCCACTTCAGTTGTGACATTTACATTCTAACCTCAACTGGCCCACTTCAGTTGTGACCTTTAAATTCTAACCTCAACTGGCCCACTTCAGTTGTGACATTTAAATTCTAACATCAACTGGCCCACTTCAGTTGTGACATTTAAATTCTAACCTCAACTGGCCCCACTTCAGTTGTGACATTTACATTCTAACTTCAACTGGCCCACTTCAGTTGTGACATTTAAATTCTAACCTCAACTGGCCC
>NW_022990984.1:0-20693 GCF_902827175.1 Gymnodraco acuticeps
GCAGGTAGCTGGTGAAGGCTGTGTTCCCGCACCCGCCCCGGTTACGCTGCATCTGGCATTCGTCTCTAACTCAACCAGTGAAGGTAGTGTTCTCGCCCCCGCTCCTGGTAGACGCGAACTGCCTTGTTTCTCCAGTTAAGCAGGTAGCTGGTGAAGGCTGTGTTCCCGCACCCGCTCCCGGTTATGCTGCATCTGGCATTCGTCTCTAACTCAGCCGGCAGTGTTCTCGCCCCCGCTCCTGGTAGACGCTGAACTGCCGTGTTTATTAATCCAGCCAGGTGAAGGCAGTGCTCTCGCTCCCCTCCCTCTGCCGGTAACGTGGTGTAATTACATCCCTCTTTCTGTTCGGCGAGTAGCAGCAACGCTCTACTCTTTCCATTAAGCAGGTAGCTGGTGAAGGCTGTGTTCCCACACCCGCTCCCGGCTACGCTGCATCTGGCTACCTACAGAATGGCTCATTCATGTAGCGCTGTATGGCTTCTTTTGAGCCCGAGGACGGCCACGACCGCTGCCCCTCCTGCCTCAGTGGGGACGAAATGTGAGCATCTGAGGGAGGTTCTCACGGTAAACGCCTGCATGAGCTGTAGCTGCATGCCTCGGGCGCTCAGAGTGGCTAGAATCACTGAGGTGGAACGTCTGGCAGCAGCCAACAGACACCTCTCCTTGTCACATCCTCCTCACGATCAATTCGGCCGTTCCCGGCCCACTTGAGGTAGCGATGGCTATGTGTGCTCCCCCCAATAGAAGGACTAGAAACAGGCTGTCCTCTAAAGTGGATCGGCTAGCTGCCGATAGGGGCATGATGAAGTCGCCTCTTGGCCCTTTCAGCCTGGGCCCGGTGTAGGGGCTGCTAGCGGGGCTGCTAGCGGGCCTGTCACCCCCCCCCCCCCCCCCCCCTTCGGTTGGCGCACCTCCTTCGGTTGGCGCACCTCCTTCGGCTGACGCACCTCCTTCGGGTGATGCACCTCTGTATGAAGAGGCCTTGTCGCTGGTACAGACTCGTCGCCAGGTTTCGCTGGCCCAGTCACCACTAACGGAGGCATGTAGGAGAGTCCTTTGTAGCGTACCAGTCGAGCCAGGTGAGCTGTTTAGGTCAGCTGCCCTGGAGGCACTGGAGCGTGCCGCCCAAGCTAGGCAGACCAGGCAGCAGCTCTCGGGTCTTCGCAGACCTGTGCCCACTCCCAGCAGGCCCAGGGGCCGCTCTAGCAGCCGCACTCAGCCGCCGGATTACAGGGGTGGTCTGCAGAGGTCTTAGCAGCGCGACCCAATGACTTTCGTGCCCCAGGTAGTCCGCCTTCCAGACGGCCTCGTGCCCCAGTGCCCCCCCGGTCGTCGGCTGCTTTCCCAGCAGCAGCTCAGTTACTGGGCGGTCTGTACTTCCGTCCCTTGGGTGGTTTTCACCTTAACCCAGGGGTACGGACCGCAGCTCCGGCCCCTAGCCTTCGGCTGGGTCTAATTGACAGTCGTCAGCGATCCGGCAGGGGGCCCTAGCTCTGGCCCAAGAGTTGTCCGTCCTTCTGTCCAAGGACGCAATCAAGCCAGTAAGACCCTCTGCGTAGCCCAGGGGGTTCTACTCGGCGTACTTTCTCGTGAGCAAGAAGTCGGAGGATTTCGCCCGATCTTGGACCTCAGAGGAATCAACAGATTCCCGAAGGTGCTGGCCATTCTATATGCTGACCACTGCATATGCAACAGGTGGAGTGGTTCTCAACCGTGGACTTGAGGGATGCCACTTCCACGTGGGCCGGGCAAGATGGTGCCTTATATTCAGTTCCTCCGGCCCTTGGGCAGGACTGGCAGCTGCCTCGGCCGCTGGGGCCCTTAGGCCCGCTGTCGTTGCGCCCCATGCAGATGTGGCTGAACAGCCTTCACTTGAACGCCAAGTGGCACAGGCACAGGGAAGTCAGGGTTGTCCGCAGCATTGCCTCCACTCTCTGTCACGCTGGAGGGGCAGGCCCTATCTCCTAGTGGGCGTGCCCATGGGCGCCATCCCATCCCGCCAGAAGACCATCACCATAGGTGCATGTCTCTCAGGGTGGGGTGCAGTGCGGCAGGGCGGGACCGTTCAGGGTCAGCGGTTCTGCCCAGGAGAGTGCGCGCCAGGTCAACGTGCTAGAGCTTCGGGCTGTGCAGCTTGCACTCACGCACTTCCTACCCCCAACTGGGGGGCAAGAATGTGCGTGTTCCTTGGGGACAGCATGTACGTTGTTGCTTAGACAACAGTCCCTTCTAGATAGTGGACCGTTCACACTCCACTCTGAATTTATGTGGCTGCAATTCTGCCCGACATGTTCGGGTCGACGGCGCCACGGCGGGGTGCCACAGGTCGGTTGTCCCTCTTTATGAGAGGGGCTTTACGGCAGCGTCCCCCTAGCACCCCGAGGGCTCCGGCTTGGGACCTGCCTCTGCTGCCGGATGCCCTATCATCTCTTCCCCTTCGAGCCCCTGGCCCAGGTGGGGCTTAGGTGGCTGCCACGAAGGCAGCATTTCTGCTTGCCATAGCCTCAGGGAAGCGAGTCGGGGAGTTGCATGTCCTCTCCATAAACAATACATGCCCGAGGTGGGACTCTCAGGCGTTGCCCTTTGGGCAAATGTGGCATTCCGGCCCGGGGTCCTTCCACAAACCCACTTCAATCAGCCTGCCCAGCTGGCACGCTTTGACATTCAGGAGTACGGCACGTCGAAGTTGCTGTGCCCTGGGGGTGCCCAAAGGGCGTATATCAAGGCTACTGCCTGTATACGGTAGTAGGAGCAACTCTTGATTTTGCCCTTGCGGCACAAAAGGAGATTATGCCCTCTAACCAGTGGCTGCCCCACTGGGTTGTCGATACCATCTCACAGGCTTACGGGGCCAGTGGCCGCCCCCTGCCATCAGGCTGAGATGCCACTCTACAAGGAGCATCTCAACATCTTGGGCTGCCCTGAGGGTGGTGCCCCTGGAGACCATCTACGCCGCGGCGTCGTGGGCGTCTTCTGGCACATTCTCCAGTTGTCATCAGGTCAATGTCGCCACTCCCCATTCTTTGGGCGTGGTCCTTTTGCCGAGCTCCGCTATTTCCAGTGGTGAGCAAGGGCTTGGATTCTTCATGACATTGTTGGTATAAGTCATCCAGTGCTTAAAGCACCGCCTCTGGCGGTCAGTAGGGACGAAATAGAACGATAGTTACGGCTGTAACTACGGTTCTATGAGTCCCGGATGACCGCCAGAGTTCCCTGTCACTCAGAATTATTGTGTGCTCGCGAGAAGATTCTGGGAACAGATCCTCTGACGACACCGGCTGATATAGCCGGTGTCACGTGGGTCACAGGTGACTTTGTTGTTATTGGTACTCGAGCTGCGCATGCGCGCGATGGACATATCCAGTGCTTAAAGCACCGCCTCTGACGGTCATCCGGGACTCATAGAACCGTAGTTACAGCCGTAACTATCGATTTATTAGGTTCTCCTCTCAAGTTTGAATGCCCCTCTCTCTTAAAGGGGGCCTATCATGCTATTAGGCAATAGCAGAGGTCTCAGATATATAAACATATATAAAAAACATGTCTATGAAGTGTTTTGCTCAAAATACCAAACAGATCATTCTAGCCATGCCTCATATCCCTCTATTTCACTTCCTGTTTCTAAAGTGCTGATTCGGGTATAAAGCTTTAAAAAGGAGGGGTCTGAGCTCATGCGGGACCTGGCAGCTACTGTCTAAACCAGGGGTACTCAAATACAAATCTTAAAGGTTCAAAATAAACGTTTCAATAAGACAAAGGTCCGTTTATTACGGTCATTCAAACTTTTAAAGAATTGCAACAAGATTCTTAACACGAGGTTGCAAAAACAAAAATAATCTGTATGCAGCAGTTTTCAATGTTATTGTGTCTGTGCTTGACCCCTCAGAGTCGCAGTGTAAGAGCTGCACAGTTATGAATAAAGGCAGCTGCCCCCTCTTTCATTCAGCATTCCCATTATTGCTTTATAAATGTCTTGCCCCCTTGTGTGTCCACTGAGGTTCGTCAGGCCCAACACATCTTCAACAAACTCCCCCTTTGCCTCATCATAAAAACTCACAAACACCAGCAACTGAGCATTATCAGTGGTGTCAGTGGACTCACCCACAGCCAAGGAAATGCACTGTGCATTTTTTATTCCATCACAAAGCTGATGAATCAAATCACCAGCCAGTATTTATGTTCTTCTGGTTGCTGTGGAATCTGAGAGGGGATTTGCTTGATTTGACCTGTTATTTCCTCTTTTTGTTTGCCTTCAACATGGTCTCCATCACTTCAGTCATGCATTATTTTATACTGCAGTTATTATCCAGTGGAAAGTCCTTACCTACTGGCCTAGTTCAATCGAAGTGGTTACTTTTTTTTGGCTGGGCAGTGTAGTTTTACACACCGTCTGATTTGACTTTCTCAGGACTTAAAACAGTTTTTTGGGGGCAGACCCCCTCAAAGAAAAAAAATATATTTACACACGTAAGGTCATCATCTTAATAGTTTTGTATGCTCATCCGTGAGCAGAGCATCAAGTTGACATGTCTATACAGCTGAATGCGGCGATTACCATCTTGTTCAGCAAAACGCCTCACAAACGTATTAAGATCAACAGCTTTAGTGCGTTTTGATTCAATGCTGAGTACAGCCACACTGACAGTCTCTTCTCTGTCAGTGTAGACCGCACCTCATTCCTTCAGTGCTTGGGTCCGAATGCTTCTCGTTTTGCGCCGTCCAGTTCAAAATGAAATCGCCGCCAATCGTATGTCCACGCTCGCGCCAGGACCGGGGGAGGGGTTACATGACGTGCATCTTGTGCTGCATTCACTTGCACTCGGACATTAGAGACTTTCTCTCATAAATGTCCGATGAGCCACAACTTTTCTTTCAAAACAAAGCTGCCAACTGGGGTGGCAGCTGGGGTGGCAAGCCTATTTTTAGGGTGTCAGTTGCCACCCCGGTAGGTGAAACTAGGCTACTAGCTACAGTACAGATGGAACTAGATGAGCTGTTAACTCTCGCTCAGAATTTTTTTTTTTTAAACTCTCGCTCTGACTTAGACAGGTTGAAAGAGACACACACATTTTTCCCACCCGCATTCCGCGAAGACCCGCCCTACTGTGCCTCTGATTCGCAGATTGTTTGGGGGGGAAAAACGCTGACGGGATGCTGAATGTGATTGGACCAATGCGTTGACAGACACACACAGACAGTGGAACAGGACATGAGCGCTGTTTGCAGTCTATGGACATAGCGGATAATTTTGACTCGTTGCGTTGTGGCGATGTCTCGCAGATAACACAGATAATACATATGAAAAGTATAATTTGCTCAGAGTCCAGAGACTGTTGTGGTTCGGTCCGGATCCGGACCGGAGTCCGGACTTTGAGGATGCCTGGTCTAAACTAAATGCTGCCGTGATGAAACGCCATATCATGGATTATCAAGGATCTGAAACAGTATGGAGCTCAAAGGCTTTCTCTCTTACCGGTTATACCACAAGGTGAGTTCCTTTTTACTTCCTGCTTCTTCACACACATGCTCTCCAGTACAGGTTAGCTCTGAGTGTTAGCGATGCTAATGTAAACACCGACCATATTACGTCCAAAACAGTCGGGCATTGTTTCTGATAGCAACGTTTCTGATTGGGCCGTGGGTCCACATTTCAGATATTACGTCATATCGGACGCAATCTGGATCAGCTCCGTTGTTCCCCGTTTTTAGAGATTTGGGTACGGAGGAAAAGAGAGAGGGTTTTATTTCCTGACGCTGCGTGAGTTCCCTGACACACCGGGGACACACCTGGGACACACCGGGGACACACCGGGGACACACCGGGGACACAGCGGAGACACAGTGGGGACACATGTTGATGTAGAGAAGACATCAAAAAGTGCATTTTGCATGATAGGTCCCTTTTAAGAGTTGCTATTGTGAAATATTCCCTAGTGAAAAAATAAAATGTTATCAGTAAAAACTAGGATAAAGTCTTAATATTCTGTAAAGTGTGATCATTCATTTGTTTGAAGCTGTTTGTTGTTGTTGTTGATGAACAAAGCTTTGCGGAGTGTAACCAGTGGGGGGTTTTTTTCTCCAGAAGAAAACACATAGGCCGCTAATTCAGCTGAAACTCACACCAACAACAAATCACCCTTTAGCCAACAGAGTGAAGCAATCACGGTTTCAAATAGCAACAACTCACAATAACAAGAGTCCGTGTGTGTGTGTTTGTGTGTGTGTATGTGGGTGTGTGTTTGTGTGTGTGTGTGTTTGTGAGTGTGTTTGTTTGTGAGTGTGTGTGTGTGTGTAATAAGCTCTGCAGAGTCATTTTCAAACCCCTGTTGATCACACAGTGAAACACAGCAAACCGCTGAGAGAGACTATTCCCTACTCGAATTGAAAGTGTGTGTGTGTGTGTGTGTGTGTGTATGGACTTTTTTTCTGAACAATTCTCATCAATATCGAACAAACAGACTTGTGATGTTCATTGCGGATCATCAGGCGCTGCTGGAAAATATTTGTAGCACCAGGCATCGCTGCAACACCAGTGTGAATGTGTGAGGAAGTTCCTCTGCACTGCAGTTCTTAAATCATTTTAAGAACATATCAAAGTTTTTTGATTGCCTGTTGTTTCAGAAAGTAATTATTGTTCGGATGTTTTGCATCAACCAGTCCAACACTAATGTTATCCTCTTGTTTTCCATTGTGGATGTTTTCTGTAGTAAATATACTTTCTTTATTCCATGTTCCTCTGAGACAGGGGGGTCCAAGTCAAACACACAGTGGGCCAACATTAAAAAATGGGTACTAGTGGAGGGCCGGACTGGTTCAATGTTTATTGCAGAACTTATTGAAATGAACTTATTGCACATATTAAACCTGGAACTAACAAAGCTTCAATGATCGCCTATAAAAACAACATTAAACATTAAATAATCAGGTGCATTCATTTCTTATGGCTCTATCTGCAGCTTTTCCAGAGTCATTTCTTATGAGTACATTTTCCCACAGGCCAACAACAGCTTCAACAAAACTATTCCCCTCAAAGAGAAAACCAAACATGCCCTGTTGTCCTGAGAGAGAAAGTGCAGAAGGAAGCATCCATTAAACTCAGTGTGCTGCTCTGTGATGCTAGCTCAGATACTTAGCATCTCATCTTGGGTGCAAGGTCATCAATGTTTGGGCTCAGGCTCTGAGCGGAGGAGACCCTCAGGATGGAGTGAAGGTGTGCGTGCAATATACCGGCGGGCCAGATCTAATAGCAATTAGAAATTAACCTGCGGGCCGAAATTAAATCCACCACGGCCCTGATTTGGCCCCCGGGCCTTGAGTTTGACACGTGTGGTCTGAGACTTTCTGTAAGAATGAAGTAAGAAAGATATTCATGATGTTGTCTCTTTTCTTCCACTGTTGCATTCATATCACTCTTCTTCATTAATCCCATCTGTTGCATCTTTCCTAATCTGTCTGATCAGATTTCTGCCTTTCTACAGAACAAGTAAGACATTGGAAATTGAGCTTTAATTATCTCTGTTTTAGATATATTACAGTTATTTATTCAAACCTTTTTCACAATCTTCCCTTTCCGAATCTCATGATATTCAGGGTCCATGTGACGCTTTGTATATAGCGTTTTAAAGCGTCATACAGTCTGTATCTTGCATCTCCTGTTAGGACTTTAACAAGCAGCCCTAACAAGAGAAACTTTGAGCATTTGGAGAACAGAGGCGCTCCTGAACGAGCCCCGCATGAGTCCCTGCTGCTAATTTGCATATGCATGAGTTTGTACAAAAGGTATTGAGGCGCTGGAATAGCGGCGAGTCTCCCTCCTGAGGGGAAACTCTACTTTAGCTGAACTCTGGCAGGTGAAACCGGCCCATTAGAGGCAGAAGAGGAGCGATTACAGGACCCCCTGACCAGTGCAATGAGCAGGTAGTGTGTGTGGAGGCGACGCCGTTATGAGTGTGTGGTTAGTCAAAGGGAAACACATGGAGGGAAGGATGGAGCAGGAGGATGTCATTCAGGAGATATAAAGACTCAGAAACAAAACATGTTCTCTCTGGAGATGTGGTTCATTTTGCTTTCTCTCCAGGTGATTGTGGTGAACGTTGTTTACGATGCAAATCTGTTTATTTCCCATCGAACTGAGCAGCGTGACACCGAGTGGATGCAGAGTTCTGTCCCTCTTTAACACTTTTCAGTGTTTCTGAAAACTTGTGGTGTGTTTTCAATTCTGAGCGCATTTTGTTTATGCTATACGTGTTGTCAAATCACCGAATGAGCCTCAGGATTAAGTGGAATTTAGTGAAAACTGCCGAATGGCAACTAACGAGACGTTCTTAAATATACACTTTGATGCTTTTTCCCTTTCCCCGGAACATGATGACATCACTATGTAACACTCGCACTTCTATTGGCTAGCGCTCCAACACATTGTACATGATAGGCTAAGGGGCGGGACATCTCTAAGCTGGTTGACCAATCACAAACAGAGCCGGCCAGCTAACCAATCAGAGCAGGCTGGGCTCTGGTTTCAGACAGAGGGTGAAAAGAGGTGCTGCAGCACAGGCAGTATGAGAACAATAAAGAGCTGGGATTTAAGTCAAAATATATTTTATTTTCTCGGACAAATTTAAACTTTTTCTCAAATTGTTGACTTTTTTCTCAGATTTTTTTACTTTTTTCTCATGATAAAAAAAAAAAATGTAAGCAGTGGACCAATCACAACAGGCGTGGCAAGCTAACCAATCAGAGCAGACTGGGCTCTGGTTTCAGACAGAGGGTGAAAAAGGGGAAATGCAAAAGAGAAATTAAGTTGTGGAACTAAATATTACTTTGGTAGAAATAACAAAGCAAATGATCCAGCAGATCAGAGAGGAAAGTGAATGAAACAGAGATCGGGTGCGTGACGGGTCCTGACTCCTGTGCTCTCTAAACACAGATAAAAGCATCATTTAAAGTGATAATGTGTTGTTTGCAATTAATCCATTGATCTATCTGTCTATGTCTATCTATCTATCGTTCTATCTATCGTTCTATCTATCTATCGTTCTATCGTTCTATCTATCTATCTATCGTTCTATCTATCTATCGTTCTATCGTTCTATCTATCTATCTATCGTTCTATCTATCTATCGTTCTATCGTTCTATCTATCTATCTATCTATCGTTCTATCTATCTATCGTTCTATCGTTCTATCTATCTATCTATCGTTCTATCTACCGTTCTATCTATCTATCGTTCTATCGTTCTATCTATCGTTCTATCTATCGTTCTATCGTTCTATCTATCTATCTATCTATCGTTCTATCTATCGTTCTATCTATCTATTGTTCTATCTATCTATCGTTCTATCGTTCTATCTATCTATCGTTCTATCGTTCTATATATCGTTCTATCCTATCTATCTATCGTTCTATCTATCTATCTATCATTCTATCTATCGTTCTATCTATCGTTCTATCTATCTATCTATCGTTCTATCTATCTATCGTTCTATCATTCGTTGTATCGTTCTATCTATCTATCTATCGTTCTATCTATCGTTCTATCTATCTATCGTTCTATCATTCTATCTATCGTTCTATCTATCTATCGTTCTATCTATCTATCGTTCTATCGTTCTATCTATCTATCGTTCTATCTATCTATCGTTCTATATATCGTTATATCTATCGTTCTATCTATCGTTCTATCCTATCTATCGTTCTATCTATCGTTCTATCGTTCGATCTATCGTTCTATCGTTCTATCTATCGTTCTATCTATCTATCGTTCTATCTATCGTTCTATCGTTTGACGTATCGTTCTATCTATCTATCTATCTATCGTTCTATCTATCTATCCTTCTATCTATCTATCCTTCTATCTTTATATCTATCGTTCTATCTATCTATTGTTATATCTATCGTTCTATCTATCTATTGTTCTATCTATCGTTCTATCTATCGTTTTATCTATCGTTCTATCTATCGTTCTATTTATCTATCGTTCTATCTACCGTTCTATCTATCGTTCTATCGTTCTATCTATCATTCTATCGTTCTATCTATCGTTCTATCTATCTATCTATCTATCTATATATCGTTCTATCTATCGTTCTATCTATCTATCGTTCTATCATTCTATCTATCGTTCTATCTATCTATCGTTCTATCTATCGTTCTATCGTTCTATCTATCGTTCTATCGTTCTATCTATCGTTCTATCTATCTATCGTTCTATTTATCTATCGTTCTAATTAATAATTAATAATTCCTTACATTTATTATAGCGCTTTATCAATGACTCAAAGCGCTTTACATATACACACATTACACATATATGATACATGCAATGGTCAGATACTGTGGACAATACCCACAGGAGCAAGTTCAGGTGAAGTGTCTTGCCCAAGGACACACCGGCTTTACAGACGCAGCAGCGGCGGGTTTCACCCCTTGATCTGATGATCATTGCACAGCGCACTGCGCCACACCGTCCATCTTCACGCCTCGAAGACATCGAGGCGCTTTTACAGGTACACATTGGTATTATACATGTACTGTGGACAATACCCACAGGAGCAAATCCAGGTGAAGTGTCTTGCCCAAGGACACAACGGCTTGACACAGTGGCGGCAGGAGCGGGTTTCGAACTGGAGTTCCCCAGCACTCCCCCTTGATCTGATGATCGGATGCACAGACCACTGCGCCACCCGTCCCCGTTCTATCGTTCTATCTATCGTTATATCGTTCTATCTATCTATCGTTCTATCTATCTATCGTTCTATCTATCGTTCTATCCTATCTATCGTTCTATCTATCGTTCTATCTATCGTTCTATCTATCGTTCTATCTATCGTTCTATCTATCATTCTATCGTTCTATCTATCGTTCTATCTATCTATCGTTCTATCTATCTATCGTTCTATCTATCTATCGTTCTATCGTTCTATCTATCTATCGTTCTATCTATCTATCGTTCTATCGTTCTATCTATCTATCGTTCTATCTATCGTTCTATATATCGTTCTATCCTATCTATCGTTCTATCTATCGTTCTATCTATCTATCGTTCTATCTATCGTTCTATCTATCGTTCTATCTATCGTTCTATCTATCTATCGTTCTATCATTCTATCTATCGTTCTATCTATCTATTGTTCTATCTATCGTTCTATCTATCTATCGTTCTATCTATCGTTCTATCTATCGTTATATCTATCGTTCTATCTATCGTTCTATCGTTCTATCTATCGTTCTATCGTTCTATCTATCGTTCTATCTATCTATCGTTCTATCGTTCTATCTATCGTTCCATCGTTCTATCTATCTATCGTTCTATCTATCGTTCTATCTATCGTTCTATCCTATCTATCGTTCTATCTATCGTTCTATCCTATCTATCGTTCTATCGTTCTATCTATCGTTCTATCTATCTATCTATCTATCTATCATTCTATCGTTCTATCTATCGTTCTATCTATCTATCGTTCTATCTATCTTTCTATCTATCGTTCTATCTATCTATCGTTCTATCTATCTATCGTTCTATCTGTCTATCGTTCCATCTATCTATCTATCTATCACTCACTCCTTACATGCTTTGACCTTGAACTAACATGAAAAACCGACAAGCTGCTGGCAAAATCCACAACAGAAAACTTAATTTACAACCCCTTTATTTCCAGCGTGTGTGTGTGTGTGTGTGTGTGTGTGTGTGTGTGTGTGTGTGTGTGTGTGTGTGTGTGTGTGCGTGTGTGTGTGTGGGTGTGTTAGTCATAAATTCTTCATAAGGCCAGGACAGTTCAGAGGCGAGGCACAGGACATCAATTCCAGTTAATTCCCAATTTGTGTCAGAGCAGCAGATGCCGACGCCAGCGCTGATCGGAGCGTTAATGTGAAACTCAGACGCCATGTTGGAAGAGAAGGAGGAGGTGAAGACGAAGAGGAAGAAACAAACAGATGTGAGACCTTTGATAAGTAGTGAAGAGGTTGGAAAGAAAAATGTAACCTCAAAAATAAGAATTAAAAAGAAAGGGATGGAAACGATTTATGGAAACGAAAAAGAAATGAGGGGAAGAGAAAGAAGAAGGCGGAGGATGAGTAAACGTGAGTGACGAGGCAGAATTGTGGAGGAGAAGAGGGTGATGGAGAGTGGAGGTGAAGAAGAGTAGAAGAGATTGGGAGAGGAAGAAATAATACTTTTCATCATCGTTATCGTCTTGATTGATTGTTTTCTTTATAAAATGTCAGAAAGTAGTGAAAAATGCACGCTAGAAAAATTCCAAAAGCATAAAAGGATGTTTGTCTACAGTTGATTTTTTTTTCAAGTCTAAAAAAACTTTATCAGAGAATAGCAAAAAGTTTTGAAACAACGATATTTGACATTTTTGCATTAAAAGCAACTATATTTTGTGTCTTTACTCTCATACTGCCTGTGCTGCAGCACCTCTGTTCACCCTCTGTCTGAAACCAGAGCTGCTCTGATTGGTTAGCTGGCTGGCTCTGTTCTGATTGGTCAACCTCTCATACCTCATTCACACCAACGGTTTTTCGGGGCCGGTTCGGAGCTGGAAAAGCACCGGGTTTTCCTGTTCACACCGCAGCGGAGCAGCCTCTTAGCTCCGGAATCCGGTTCGTTTCAAGCACCAAAAAATTGTCCGGCCAGAGCAAAAGCACCGCATACGTCACGCTTACGTCGAGGCGGGGGCCGAGACAGATCAACTCCTGAACAACAACAAAAAGCCCGCGTTTTATCCAGTTTATACAACGATGGAGAAACTTAACAAGAGTTTCAGTGTTTCTGCCATAGACTGTATAAAGGTTTCTGCTCATGGTGAAGCAACGTGTCTGCGTGTTAAGGTGGAACCTGAGCATTCACGTTGATCACCTCTCATTATAACTCATTATAAATCTATAAAACTATAAATATTAAACTTTACTTCATGTGTTCATTTGAGAACAGCTGTTACATACCTGGGTGAAGGTTACAGTTCATTTAAATGAAAGATACAACGTTACTCCACACTCATGGTTCAGTCCACCTTAAGAAATAAGACCGACCTCGGAAGCAGTTGTGTTTTAAAAAAACCTTTATTGACACGAGTACACTTTTTTATAAGAATATAACTAAACCACAGAAATGACTCTGGAAAAGCTGCAGATAGAGCCATAAGAAATGAATGCAACTGATTTCATCTGCGCGGTTTGGCTTTATGAAGCAGGCACGCAAACGGTTACGTCATGACGCAAACGATGACGCAACGACGCAGCACCAGTCGGACTCTGGGCGGTGTGAAGAGAGCCAGAGCTAAACCGAAGAACCGGTTCTGAACCTGAAAAGCTCTAACACGGAGCTTGAACCGGAGTTGCGTTGGTGTGAATGAGGTATCAGAGATGTCCCGCCCCTTAGCCTATCACGTACAATGTGTTGGAGCGCTAGCCAATAGGAGCGCAAGTGTCAAATAGTCACTTTGTTGTAGAAGTAAACAAAGGAGTCCAATGGAGGCTTTGTCCTGCTCTGTAATTGGAGATGTGTTTCAGAACTCCAAGGTAATATAACTGACCTTCAAAGTATTTTCTCATGGACGTATTCAACATTTAATTGGAAATACAATCAATACATCAAATAAGGTTCTCCTTTTAACGGTGGTGAAAATGGGGGACGGAGAAATTAAAAGTCTTCTGATACTACCCAGAATTCCTTTGTTCCCTGATGATATACCCAAACTTTAATGTGTGTGTGTGTGTGTGTGTGTGTGTGTGTGTGTGTGTGTGTGTGTGTGTGTGTGTGTGTGTGTGTGTGTGTGTGTGTGTGTGTGTGTGTGTGTGAGTCCAAATGTCTCTTTGTCAGGATAGAGGTTTAATCACAGTCTGGTTACTGCGGCGGAGAGAGAGACACACATCTGTTGCTGTTGTTTAATTTCTAAAATTAAATCTGTTTGAGGTTGATACATATGTTAATGCAAACACACTTCCAATAACTTTCTAAGAATTTGTCTCTGAGACGATAATGTGTGTGTGTGCATCAGTTAAGACTACAAGGAGACAACACACACACACACACACACACACACACACACACACACACACACACACACACACACACACACACACACAGATGGCTCCTCTCTGTTCCGTTCGGTCGACAGGAGACGGTTTGTTTCTTTCCGAGGAACAAAGTCTCATTTGAACCTCCTGATGATCCGCTGCCAGCTGTCAGAGACCTGGAATTAATCTCCACGCCCCGACAACTGCTGCCGACGTGTCCATCAGCAAGGCTCTCAGTCTCCAGAGTAACCCAGATATAAGAGGAGGGACTTGAGGTACTGGTAGTAAAAGTGTATTTTTCTCATAAAACAAGGTGACGTTTGAGCTCAGCTGGACCATTTCTCTCACTGGTAAACGCAATATTTAACTTTGATTACTTAATGTTCAAATAAATTGAAAATAAGAGCTTGAGGACACCGACAACTGCTGCCAATGTGCAGAGGTGGGAAGTATTGGAGTAGGCTACAAATACTTTGTTACTGTACTTAAGTCATACTTGCCAACCCTCCCGATTTTCGCGGGAGACTCCCGATTTCATAGCCCTCTCCCGGTTTCCCCCCGGGGTCATATTTCTCCCGGTTTCCTCCCGATTTCTGACAAAATCAGATTTACACACGACTGTTTCCACTCGGACTTTATTACACCATTGTTTGGTTTCCATGGTAGCACGTCTCTTTAGTAGCGTGCGCAACTAGATAGTCACAGAAAAACAGAACAAGAATGGACAACTCGACCCTCTGTTCACTCCTTTCCTGGTCCAGCCCACACATATGCTCCATCAAGAGGATGGTGCTACAGGCCGCAAGGCATTGCACTCAGAACTACAATAAGCACGTTAATGTTAATCTAACAACTCCGTTGATCCACTAGCCCCCCCCCCCCCCCGCGGTGGTTTTGAAATGTTCCCGATTGCTGAGGTCTCAAGGTTGGCAAGTATGACTTAAGTACTAGTTTCTGGTATCAGTACTTTACTCCACTACTTATTTTCTGACGACTTTTTACTCTCACTTCTTACATTTTGAACACCGTTTGTTTTCAGTCGTTTGTTTGGGTCCCTCACTTCAGTTTCGCTCCTCATGCACTGATTCGCTAGCTGAAAGGCCAATCAGAGTGATTTATTTGGCCGACGGCATGTCGATGAGCGTCGTGTCGCCCTTCTCAGATTGGTGTGTACTACACCGTTGCGTCTTTTCGGTCATGCCGACACCTTCCACCGCCGATTCGACAAGCTGAATCGGGAGGACGACTGCCGACATCTATCGATGCCGAAAATCGGCTCGGTGTGTAAGGACCTTTAGAAGCATTTCCGGCCTCTTTAATGCTTCTTAGGTGTGCATTTTGACGCAGACACCTGCAGCCTCTCGTCGCCCCTGAACTCTAAAAGTTAGTCTCAGGAGTCAGAGTGCCTCTCCAGTGTTTCTCCACAGAGCAGAGCCGCTTCAAACCGAGTGGAAAGTGAACAGCTGTTTGTCTCTCATGCGACATCGAGCACACAGTCCATCTCTGCGTTTCCATTTCCTGATGAGCTTTCCTCCTGTGAAGACGACTTGAAGAGAGAACTTTCTCTACGAGGATACGAAGGTTACCTGCTGGATCTGAGAGTGAATAATCATCTGGTGTCTGGAAGCAAACATCTAACAGAGGCAGCATTGTTAGCGCTGATGCTTTTCCAAATTAATTCCAAATTAACATCCTCAACGTGATCAAGATGTGACTTTCCTATTTAAATAAGTCGCTACTCTGCTCCTCAATAATGTTTTCCTTTTAACCTCGCAACTACCAGGTCAAATTCCTTCTATTTCAAACATTAGAAGCAGATATATAGAGAGTAGATATGTTCCCATGTTAAAAAAATACTTAATTGTGTTGCTTTTCTGGAAAATGCTTAGAGCTAATGGAAATCTAAACATCTAATGTTCCTCTATTTACTAATGTAGACGATTATGATGTGTTTAAAAACCCCAGAATAACACTACATGGTGGGATTATGTCGTCAATGAGAGATATCCATCTAAATAACCTGTATTTAATCAGGTGATGTGATCTATATATCCATGTTCTCCATCCTTTCCAGAACATTCCTCCTCACAGCTAAAGGCCACGGTGGCAGCAGGGCTTCTTAATTGAGACGACACTAATTATCATCTTCATGTTCCAGATTAGATCAGCGCTGATTAGCCTAAAATTAGACACACACACACACACACACACACACACACACACACACACACACACACACACACACACACACACACACACACACACACACACACACACACACACTCCTGTCTCAATACAAATATCAGTGTTATCAAGCAGATACCATCTCTGTGTTTGGCATAAGTCTTTCGTTTCAGTTTCTTTTCAAGTTATCTCAATCTGTACCTAATACCACCTGTTTCCCATCAGCCTGCCATCCCCTGACCTCTTGTACACCTGCATCGCACCCTCCTTTTAGATTCAGCTTGTATTCAAATCCTGACAGTCTGTTGTGACTCGCCTCAAAGTGCGTACTTTTGTACTTAGACAAACTGTTTTAGTGCATAAGTGTATACAGTTCAAAAAGTGAGGAGTGCTGGACACTTCTTGCACTCAATGACCACCATCTTGTCTTCGTGACAGAAGTAATGCGACCAGGCGTGATTGTGGCTGCCCTGGTAAACACAACATTAAACCAATAAAATATATACATGTGGATTTCTTCATCAGTCCAGTAACATACGTCTATGCAGGTGTTGAAAAGAAACCACCGTTATGTTATTGGGTAAATCCGGATTGAAACACAGCATTTGTTTTCTGCTCGCCTCATCAGATCCTTGTTTGTTGATCGTTTGTCGTGATCAGCAAGTTAGGGATATTTCGTAAAGTTCTCCTGTGACATGTTCAACTATTCAAATCTGTGTGTGTGTGTGTGTGTGTGTGTGTGTGCAAGTTATGTTATGTTTTTCCTTGACTTGAATACAATTGATTTTCACATAACCTGTGACATTTTCAACTATTGGAATCTCTCTCTGTGTGTAGATATGTGTGTGTGTGTGTGTGTGTGTGTGTGTGTGTGTGTGTGTGTGTGTGTGTGTGTGTGTGTGTGTGTGTGTGTGTGTGTGTGTGTGTGTGTGTGTGTGTGTGTGTGTGGTTGTGAGTGAGTGTGTGAGTGAGTGAGTGTGTGTGTGTTACCTCCAGCTGTTTCCAGGTGTGTGTCAGGTTGTGTATGTTCTGACTGAAGTTCCCGGGCAGGTGTGTGCCGCTCCTCTTCAGAGACTCTCCTCGGCCCAGCAGGTTAGTCTTCCTGCTCTCCATCAGCATGAGCTCAGCGTGGCTGCTCTGAAACACACAGAGGACAGAGGGACGTCACACACACACGCAGAGGTCGCGTTAACCGAATATTTTCCGTCTATGACGTATTTTTTTTTAACAATGACGGAAACATCTGAAAGCAGTCCGTCATTTTGACAGATTAGAACAAACTCGGAACAGCGCCAGACGAGGCTCCGGTGTCATGCCGTGTTATGCATGCCCGCTGTTACGGCCGGTCCACACAGCGGCATTGGAAGATTCTTCCAACGCTTCTGCCCATTCACTTTGAATGGGGTGATGTCGCTTTTCGCCGAACTGCATTGTGAGAAGCAGAGCGGAGCTTTCCTGGCGTTTGGCTGCAAAAGTTGAGCAATGTTCAACTTTTGAAGCTTCTGAAGCTTTCGGTGGAAGCGTCAGCCAATCAAATCATATGCCAGTACTCTAGCCAATCAAACCGCTGCTTGTGTGTCAGGGGCGGGAGATTCATGTGATTGGTCGAGCTTCAGACACGCCCAGCTCCAAGCTTTTTTTGAAGCTGTAGTGTGGACGGGCCGTTAGAGAATATTTCTTCCTTATTCCTAGACATTTAACCTATTCTGTGTGTTGACATTTACGACCATCCCTGCTTCTAATCTCCTGTAAGGAATGTGATAATGCAGTCATATGTTGATACTAGGTTTTATGGCCTGACCTGCCGGGCACAGGGGGGTTTACAACTGTGAGAACGCTGGCTTTCTAAGCTCCACAGATGAGAGAGACATATCCTGTGTCTGCAGATGTTTACGCCCATCCCCAATATGTGGATTTGACTCTCTGTAAACTAGTTAAAAGGTCTATCAAGATGCGAGGCTGATCAGAATTGACATGACAACCCACCCGGGCAGTCAGAACCTTTTGCTGCAGTGACTTGTGATATGAATTCTCCGGCCGTATCCTTGCAATAAACTATCATTGTTTGACATCAAAGCTCCAACTCTCCTCGTGTCTCTCTGAGTCCTCCTGACTCTCAATTCCTGCAGAAGTTTCCCTTACACCCGCCAAAAAGGAAATGATACCGTTTCCAAACCGTACTTTGCCGAACAAGTCATTGAAATGTCTGTGAGTTCTGGCTTTACGCTGTGTGCGCTCCCGCGAGGTGCAGTGGGAATGCATAACACGGCACTAACAGTTCAACTTCCACTTTAAAATATAATACACTGTAGTTGGCCATATATACTCATTATCTGAAGTGTTGTTGTTTTCAGTTTTTTAGCTTTTAAGGTTATTTGTATAGTTACATTTAAATTGGGTGCAAATAATTGTCTTTATCATCCTTTTGATTAATGCTAAATAGTTTCTTAAAAATACTTATTTGTTATGATGCTTATATATATTTTTTTTTACTTGATGTGGAAACGTCGCTGGCAATAAACTTCAGATTCTGATCCTCCACAAAGCAGAAGCTTCACACGCCTACAGGTCGTGACTGTTTGAGACTCAAAAGCTATATTTTCAGTGGAATATTCCTTTAACTTCTTCTCCGAATAATGCAGCGTATATCTCATTGTTTTTGTTTGCAGCTCATGAGGCAGGCGTTGAGTTTTCAGCACATTTCCCTCTCTGCTTTGACCGCGTTCAAAGCTGAAACGGTTGCATCTAGGAATCAAACGCTGCTCTTGACGTTGAGATTTTAAAGAAATGCTCCATTTTGTTCCACCAAGTAAAGCTGGATATTTCCCTCCCTTTAGTTTCCTGCTTTTCTTTGAGCGCTGTGGTTTGGAGTGAAGGAGCTGCACAGAAATCTGTATTCACGCCATACTGTAAGTACGTTTTACCACAGTCTATAGATATTAATTGAGCTTTCTGTACAAAATGGACGATGCATTTTCATACGTTCTTGCTGAATAGTAAAAGGCTTTAGACTGTACATTTAAAAAGAATAATACTGTTCATTTTAAGGTATTTCAATCTGTGTAAGCTTATGGTATCTTTCCGTACATTTTACCTTTTTTTAACAGTGAAATGGTGTTTTCTACATATTGAAACAGTGAAATGTCCTCTTCCTGAAGCCAACCCTGCAAAGGTCTCTAGACGGATGCTACACCAGAATGTTGCGAGCAGTATTTAACATCAGCAAGAGTGTACATTTAACCAACAACATCCTGTACGAGGGAATACCAAGGGTGAGCGAGAACATTGCAGCCAGGAGAATGAGACTAGCAGGACATTGCCAAAGGCATCAAGAGCTGCCAGCCGGCAAATTGGTGCTGTGGGAACCAACACACGGGCATCGGTCACGAGGACATCCCGCACAAACATACGTGGACGTACTCAAGAACGACGCAGGAGCACAAAGTACCAATGAACTGGCCAGATGACTGGAAGTGACGATGGAGGGTCTGAGGACGACCTAGAGAGAAATGTAAGGTTATGTACTTTTTCTTGGACTACGGTGATTGACTTTTTGCGAGTTTACGGTCTTTTACTGTTTTTGCCATTTTACATTTTTTTACCGTAATTCTTTGATTTTCTTTTTACAGTGTATACATGTGAAAACTGCACGTTGTCAACTAAGCCCAACTAGAAATGATCCTTGTGTTGTATTCAATCAGAGTAATGTCTCCTCATGCACTAAACACTCTTGTAATATACTGTGAATATGTTTCTTTTGCAGAAGACATAAGGAAAGGGAAAACCCCCAAAAGCAAAATAGGGCCCCTTTAATCATCTTAAATCTTTCAGTTTGTACAAATTGTATCAGTTTCTTTCTTCCTGTACGTCCCTTTACTCCTACTTTAATACTTTTGATTAAAACGTCTTGATTTTCCTGTTCCTGAAATATCCCAATTCAACTTTACACATTTTCTTCCCTTCCTCGACTGTTGTTCTCTCTTCTCCTTCTCCTTTTGTCCTTGTCTCTTCTCTCTTTCCGAACCCTTCTCCGTCTGCATTGTCGTTACTGTAACACCCCTCTTGTATTTGTTTAATGCTCCCATCTTTTCTCCATCTATCTTCTCTCTTCTCAGTTGTTAGCGTAACTCTCCTTCAATGCCTCCATCCTCTTTTTGCTTAATTCCGCCCCCCCCCTCCTCATCCCCCTTTCTCTTTCTCCTCTTTTCATTTTCTGCATCGATAGCTACTTGATTCTACTTTTCCCTTGTCGTTTATCATTACCGCCCGGCCCCATTTGAATATTTAAATGTCTCTTCTCTGACTCTCTGTGTGTGTGTGTGTGTGTGTGTGTGTGTGTGTGTGTGTGTGTGCATGTTTTTTTTGTTTTTTTTGCTGCGCTGTCATCAGAGAGGCGGCAGACATTTTTCAATGTCGCCGATTCTGATGGAGATGCTATCGCTCGGCGCCTCACAGCCATCCATCCCCTTCACTTAGCTAATAGCCACGCC
>NW_022990985.1:0-202547 GCF_902827175.1 Gymnodraco acuticeps
GAAATGAAATGAAAATCTTCTCTTCTCCTCTGTGTGTGTGTGCAGCTGTGCGTCGGAGATGGAGCGCTGGGTGGAGGACATCAGGATGGCCATCGACCTGGCGGAGCAGAGCAGCAGCCCGACCTCCGACCTCCTGTCCACCTCCCCGACTGACAACAGTGAGTCTGATTATAAACACTGCATTCCACTCAAAGATACACTTCATGTGGTCCATCTGCATGTTTTAGGCATCATACAAGTAGGACATATGGCTAAACAAGAGTGTGAGGTGTTGTTGATTGACTTTTGGTCGGACATCTGGCTTTTTATATCCGACCAAAACCCCCAAAATATACAATTTATTATCTCGTGAAACAGCCCTCGACTTAGATGAATTGCTTTTGCTGTAACTTTAAACTTGGTAAGTTATAACATCTGTATGTTATAGGCATCATACAAGTAGGAAATGTGGCCTTTTAGAAATACATGGAAGGCCTTTGAGTTGATTTGCAACACCCCTCTTAGTGAGCGTACATTGATCTTTTTATGGGAAGTGAATCAGAATCAGAACCGGTTTTATTACCAAGTAGGTTTGCACTTACGAGGAATTTGCTTCGGTGTTAATGATGCATACAAAACACACAATAATAATAAATAAAATATGACAAATACTATACTCAAAGTGTGTGCATGTGTAAAAAGTCCTGAGCAGAAATGTGTAACCTGAACAAAGGATTTACAGGATTAAAAATGATCTGCATTAATTAGTCTTTCTGTGAGTCAGTAGAATTTAGTTTCCTTCATTTCTTTACTGACTCTGAGGCTTATAATAGATAACAAGCACCCCAGGGTTCTCTGAGTCATAAACAGTTATTCCTGCAAATGTTTCCACAGCTGATGTCACGTTAAAATCACCTGGCTTCAATAATCGTCTCTCAGACTGAGCTCTCCTTTGTTGTCCTCTCACAGACGGCCGCCTCGTGAATAATCTCTTTTCTCCAGGTGGTCTTTCATGCTATTTTTTAATGTCACCTGATATAAGCAGACACCAGCTGTCTTCCCTTCTTCCTCTTCTCCTTCTTTCTTTGTCGCCTGTCACGATGTTCAATGAGTCTCCGCCTGCTGACTTTTTACTTTGACGTCTCCATTGTGCCTCAGATAAATCACCTGTGCATTTGAACTCAAACGGTTGAAGAGTATTGGTTTACAGGAAACGACAAAAGAGATTTTCTTTCTTTCTTCAGACGTCAAGACCCACCTTTACGGCCCGTCCACACACAGGCATGAAAGAAATCTTGAAAAATCTTGATGCTGGGCGTGTCTGAAGCTTGGCGATTTCACGCGACCAACAACCAATCACATGAATCTCCCGCCCCCGACATACAAAGCAATAGCAATGTTAAAACGAAGTAAACTGGATATAAAATCCCCAAACAGGCGAAAACCTACCAGTTTCCCCCACTGTCTCTGCCACCTCCCTCCATGCCTGGTTCCTCCGGTTTGTATCCCGGTAAATAGTTCTGGTCGTAAAGAACCGGGTGATTTGCTACCGTAATTTCTCGTTTGGAATATGAGGAAATGAACTGCGGTCTGGCTCTCCCAGCTTGCACGCGGTTTGATTGGCTAGCGCTTGTACCGGCGGGATTTGCATAAACGGGATTTGATTGGCTGACGCCAGCTTCGAAAGCATCGGGAGCATCAAAAGTTGAACATTGCTCAACTTTTGATGCACACACACAACTCAATCTGGGCACACACACAAACTCCCAGCCAGGCTGTGTGTATGTGTGTTTCGGGCTGGGTTTCGCTGTGTCTCGCTGTCTCGCAGACGGCCACTGGGCTCGAGGGGGGGGGGCAGGAGCTCCAACAAGCCGTGTAGGACACAGAGTGAATACACAGACTATACAGAGATGCTGTGAGAAACCAATGTGAGTTTGGAACATTGAACAGTGTAAATCTATTCTAGTAGACCTCAACAATGGAACTATGATCAGTAGAAATGGCCATGACATGTGACCTTTAAGTAAGACAACCTCACCTATATAAACTGATAGTTATTTTTTACATTTTGACATATTATATGGACATTTTGGACCCAAAACCGCACAAAAAACGTAGAAACACATTTTGAAAATGATATTATTTGTTACTCTGGTGTTGTTTTAATTTCTTCTAAATTGTGTCTGTGTGACCCTACTTCTTCCTACTCTTAGGCTGTTATACCTGCAGAGCAATTCTCTTTTAATTACCTAATTAATATGCACTTTTTAATGCAATTTATAGCTTTATACGCCATTTCTTAACTATTTATTCCCCCTGTATGATTGTTTATTGCTGCTGTGTTTTTATCGTATGTCTGTTTTCATTTCCTGCACACTGACAGTTTCACTCCAAAACCTCGTTGTTTATTTCTGTACGATGACAATAAAGGATTTCTATTCTTCTCTATACTATCACTGCGTCTTTCTTTCCCGTATTTCCTTCCACTAACGGCACATTTAAACGTCCCCAGAGCTGTCGGAGGACGGAGGCTTGGAGGTGGAGTCGGAGGACGAGCTTTGTGGCTCTCGCTCGTCTCTTGAGCGTCAGGGACATCGTGGAAACACAACGGTTCACGTGTGCTGGCATCGAAACACCAGCGTCTCCATGGTGGACTTCAGTGTTGCTGTGGAGGTAATGGACGTCTCTTTAATCCACACCTGTTTCTAATGTGTGTTTACCTCTGTGTGTCCTTCTCCAAAGGCAAAGAGACTGTGATGCAATGTCCTTTGTCTCCTCCATCTTCTACTCTCACGGATTAATATCGTTTTTTGACCTTTGAACATATGTGTTTTAAGTAAAGAGTCAACCAAACTTACCTGAGACGTATTTTAGTTGGAGTCAAGCTTATTGCTGCTTGTGGATATATACATTTTTGGATTAGACCGAACTACAATCTCGTTTCCTTTGTCCATCTACGATCTTTTTGTTGACTCTTCTTCTCTCCTGTGTTTCAGAACCAGCTGTCTGGAAACCTTCTGAGGAAGTTTAAGAACAGTAACGGCTGGCAGAAACTCTGGGTCGTCTTCACCAACTTCAGCCTGTTCTTCTACAAGTCACACCAGGTGAGATACAGACGGGTCGAAAACCACCAGACTCAGGGACCGTTTCATCCTATAACACCTGAACTTTTGAAACAACATCCATAACATTCATCTGTTTGCATCTTGCAAATATGGGATATGTACAAGAACAGAATATGAAATTAAATAATGTAAATGAAGACAGAATATCTACACTGTAGCTAATGTGCAAATAACAATCAAGCCTTGAGTTGATTACACCGTGATCAAGTGGTGTTGCTATTGCTCTGATAAGGGAAAAATGGTCGATGTTTAAAGATGATTTCCTCTGTTTTTTGCTCACAGGACGAATATCCTTTGGCCAGCCTTCCTCTGCTCGGATACTCCGTCACCGTACCCGCCGAGTCGGAGAACATCCACAAAGACTACGTGTTCAAACTCCACTTTAAATCCCACGTCTACTACTTCAGATCGGAGAGCGAGTACACCTTCGAAAGGTACAGTATTATTAAAGATAGATGGATACAAAATATTCATAAAAACACAAGCTTCTATACAGACCCTGTAAAGCTCAAGATACTATCTGGGAGCTTTTATTTTGAAAACTCAGCTTCTATAGAGACCCTGGAAAGCTCAAGATACCATCTAAGAGCTTTTATTTTGAAAACCTATCTTCTATAGAGACCCTGAAAATTCCAAGATACCACCTGGGAAATTTTATTTTGAAAACCCAGCTTCTATACAGACCCTGTAAAGCCCAAGTTACCATCTGGGAGCTTTTATTTTGAAAACCCAGCTTCTATAGAGACCCTGAAAAGCTCAAGATACCACCTGGGAGCTTTTATTTTGAAAACCCAGCTTCTATACAGACCCTGTAAAGCTCAAGATACCATCTGGGAGCTTTTATTTTGAAAAGCCAGCTTCTATACAGACCCTGTAAAGCCCAAGTTAGCATCTGGGAGCTTTTATTTTGAAAACCCAGCTTCTATAAAGACCCTGTAAAGCTCAAGATACCATCTGGGAGCTTTTATTTTGAAAACCCAGCTTCTATAGACCCTCTTAAAGTAAAACATGTGCATATTGTACAACAATATACTTAGCCTAGTTAATTAAATCTATGCAATGGACATATGTTGTTATGTATGCCCTGTGAATCATTTCTTAAAATGCAAATATTTGTTGGCAAACATAAATGAATGAATGTCAGTAATAACGCATCCCAATGTGTTCCAGGTGGATGGAGGTGATCCGCAGCGCCACCTGCTCCGCCAGCCGCCCCCTGCTGAGCTCCAGGAAGGATTACTGATGAAAAGACTCTTATTATAAACACAGAATCACTGTTAACACCTCTTAATAGTTGATTCACACACACATCACAACCACGTATCTATGTAGAGATCCACGATGTAATTAATCATGTCCTTTTTTCACTTGCTCCAAACTGGCAACACCATCTGGCAACATTTTCCTTTACCTTTTTGTGCCGTCGAGTGTTGTTCACATGCACACACACATTTAATATTCATGTCATGTTTACAGCAGAGTGGGTTTTATGTTTGGGAGGAAATACGTGGGGTTTCCTCGACGTATTTGGGACACTGAAGCATGACTTGGGATGAAAACATGTATATAAGAGTCTTAAATAAGACCTAAACGCAGGTGTGCATGTGAACACACCCACAGTGTTTTCTATATATAATTGGATTTATGAAATGTGATGCCAGTTTGGTCACGATTATAAAACATCCGTCTATTTCTTTTTCTAAGGCGACTTTTTGTACAGTACTTTGATACACTGTGAAATGTTCTTTTTAATCATGTTTTCCTGCTTTGTTTAAAAGGACAAATGAGTACGACAAATGCTTCCAACGCCATCAGAGATTTCCCTGGTCTGTGTGCCAAATATCTGATGTACTTCCTAAGTGTCTGGATTTTCATATTCTAAATAAAGATACGAAGAGATGTGTTATGAGAAAACGGGACGAGTCAGAAATCGATGTCTTGTGTTTATTACGACAACCAAACCAACATTTCCAGAGGAACAAATCAGTAAAAATGATTAGTGTTTGCAGGAAAACTGTTAATACAAATACAGCAGAATGTAATGGCAGGTGCAATAATGGAGGTAAGACACACACCTGTCACTTAAATGCCATACATATTAAATGCTGGTTAAACTGGAGTGTAAAACATACAGAAAAATAGTGATTAATACGCATTTTACACCAATACAGCTCTAAAAGGAGTAAAATCTGGACACAGTATTGATTCTTAGTGTATTAGAAATGGGTGATGTCAGTAAACGTGCATTTGTTGAGGGTATGTCAATGTAGAGTGTGGGTGCGTTTCACTTCGGTTAAATGGATTCCTTGCGTCGTTTCCCTGCGACTAGTCCTCCCACCAAGGAAGCATGGAGAGACGCAAGGGCCCCGTCTCAGGTCGACTATTTTCATTTCCTCGCTCCTCGGTCTCACAATGACAATTATGAAAATGAAAAAAGCGATCATGAAAATGTTTCCAATAAATGAATAAAATGATTTTTAACCGCTTTCTTATTCAGATATATCACATATTTGTAACTAAATGAAACATTAATTGAAACAAAACACGGTATAAACTGAGGAGTGAGTCCCGTGAGTTTCATGTATTTTCTTCACTCCGCTGGGAAACTGCTCTCATGTCAAGAAGCATCAGATCAGTGCATGCGCTGCATCGTCCAATCAGTGAGCGATACACAGTAAGGGGGCGGGGCGAGTGTCTGAGGATTTCATCGGAGGATGGTTTTGCGGTTCCTTGATTATCGCTCCTCCGGCAGAAATAAGAGCCATGGGACGCTACCATGGACGCTACTCAAGATGGCGCAGACAAATCAACTTCCGGTGAGACCGAGGAGCGAGGAAATGAAAAATAACAGAAGTGAAACGCACCCTGTGTTTACTTTAAAAAATCCCCAAATGTCGTTGTGTTTCTGCACTACAGTACATGTTGATCAACTAAAAAGCCAGTTGTTTTTGCAGATAGAGATACCGTAGAAACTTGACCACGTTTTAAACTGATATTCGGTTAAAAAGTAGTGAAACGAATCAAGTTAGAAACCGATGTAGGAGTTCACAGAACAGTAAGTGATTTTTATTAGAGGAAAACAGTGGATTTGTTTAACTATCGACTCCAGATCTGCTCTGATTATCCCACGGAAATCAGTCTCGTGCTTCTTTAATATGATACTCCAGCCCATGATCTCCATTTGAGTCGTAGCTCTCGTAGCAACGCAGCGAAAGCCAGTCCGCCTCGTATGAAGTCGTGCTGTAAATAAACGCTTCTATGATACTTCCTGATGCCATCTTCTCCTTCTCCTCTTCTCCGACCCACTCCTCCACCTCCAGTTTAACCTCAGTGCGTTGATACAAGGTGGGGACGCTCTCAAATTCGTCCAGGAACTTCAGCATCTTCTCGTCCACTTTGTAGATCTCGCCCTTGACCCGGTGACCTTGACCCGGGACGTTGAGGAGGAAAGGGATGTTGTGCTTGCTGGCGATAACCAGCGGGTGTTTTTGGGCGGTGCATGCAGACGCCAGGAGCTTCACCTTCCCGTTGGCAGCATCTAACATGCGGTAATAGTTCGGCTGGCCCCTCTTCAGGGTGCCGTAGACGAAGACACGAGCCATGGGGTTTCACCTGGTTAAATAAAGAATGTTGTTAGAAAAATATATATTAAGGATCCATGTGTTTGTGATCCTCTCCAGAATGGAAGTAGTCCTCACATACAGAGCATCAACTAGTTCCTGAACAGTGTCCTTCACATGCTGATATCCAAGAGAGGGAGTTACACAGTCACAAGATGGAGGAGTAGAAAGCAGTATTCAATGTTTACTTCAGATTAGCTCCACGTCAGAAATGAGCATGCTTGATGTCTCTCTCCATAGAGGCTGAATCATCATGTTAATCACATAGCTATCATCTGCCTCAAACAGTCCTGATGCTCTTCTAGGTAATCACACATCCTGTCATGTTCACAGCTGCAGTTGGGATACCTTTGTTATCATGTTACTCTGAGTGTATGTTATTTGAAATATGGTAAAACAGACTGCTTTACATGTTTGTGTATCCAATGATTGCTGCTGCCTTTTGAAAGACATTTTCTAATCTTAATGCAACTTGTCTGGTTAAATAATGATATAAAATCACGTGTCAGCAATGCATCAAGAGACACTAAAGGAGAGTGACAGAGAATACATGTCAAAAAACAGCTCACGTGAGGATTTGCAGCATAAAATACTGGAATATTCAATGAGCTCAGGGACCGAAAACATAAATAATAGCAGTAACAAATAAAGAGAAATGTCATAATTCATGTTGGTTAAGATGCAGAAGTGTCTCTGGCTTTATTGAAGCTCTATGGACTTTGTTACCGCGGCTCAATAATCAGTTCACTGTCAGAGATTATCTGTAAAACACACAGTAGTTTTAAGATCAGTGAAGATGTGAAAGGTCATTCGACAGCACAGTGTGTGGAGAAAGAATGACTGATCTTACAAATAGAAAAGTGTGAAAAGTGGTAGTAATATTTGTTAAAAGTACCTCAACTAATAATGCGACAATTCAGAATATTATAATATAACTCGATAATAGTTATTAAGGCATTCAAGCCTCAATAATGTCACGTTGCATCTGGTAAAGACAGGGTTGCCAACTTTGGGTACCTGGCTGGAGTGAGATTTTGAGATCATGGATTTAATTACACATATGCGCACTAAATGACTGCTATCGTGTCAGCAGCGGTACATTAGCATATATATAGGATATATATATATAATATATACAAATACAACGGTGCCGACAATATTATCATTTATCGCAATAATTTCCGGGAAAATGTATCCAACCAAATTAATTATCGTGAGAGGCCTATACATGAAACACACACACACACAAATCTACAGACTCACTCCAAACTGCCAAATATATTAATTAACACACTCTCACTCACTCTTTGATTCTATTTTGGCCTATAGTAGAACAATAAGCAGCAGACTTTTATATCATTTCTACTGGATCTTAGATCTGCGCATGCGCAACACACCTGATTGACCAACCGGCTCCCACTGCTCTGCTGTCTGTTAACGTTGTTTAGAGTGGTGGGGGCGGGGAGGGAGCGGATCGACAGCTTGAGCAGCTGTCAACTCAACATTGTAAATAACCAACCAAAAACGATCGCCGTTCATCTTGTTTTTGGCGGGAGAATAGTTTGGGCAGCGTGAGAGCGTGAGAGTGAAAGCGTGTGTCACACGCCAGATGCGTGAGAGTTGGCAACCTACATTTAAAACATACACCTCTCGGATTATTATTGATAGTAACCTATTTAACATAATGCATGCATTGGTGACATCACATGCATGAATGCAAACGAAAGTAAAACACATGGCTTTTTTAATCTTGCAATAAGTAGTAAATGCAGGGTTGCCAACTCTCACGCATCTGGCGTGTGACACACGCTTTCACTCTCAATCTCACGCTCTCACGCTGCCCAAACTATTGTCCCGCCCAAAACAAGATGAACCGGCGATCGTTTTTGGTTGGTTATTTACAATGTTGAGTTGACAGCTGCTCAAGCTGTCGACCCGCTCCCTCCCCGCCCCCACCACTCTTAACAACGTTAACAGACAGCAGAGCAGTGGGAGCCGGTTGGTCAATCCCCAACCCGTATTGCGCATGCGCAGATCTGAGATCCAGTAGAAATGATAAAAAGTAAAAGTCTGCTGGTTATTGTTCTACTAGGCCAAAAATAGAGTCCAAGAGTATATGAGAGTGAGAGTGTGTTAATTAATATATTTGGCAGTAAGGAGTAAGTCTGTAGATTTGTGTGTGTGTGTGTGTGTGTGTGTGTGTGTGTGTGTCACGTATAGGCCTCTCATGATAATTAATTTTGTTGGATACATTTTCCCGGAAATTATTGCGATAAACGATAATATTGTTGGCACCGTTGTATGACCATTTTAGACCACTGACATAATGATAATATATAATAATAATTCAAGTACATCCTTTCAAACTGCTAGTCACATCCTCATGTAAATGGCAATTTATCGAGGTCAGAAAAGTTATCGAGTTCATTTTTATTTATCGTACGATAAGTCAATTAATTGCTTATCGCGACAGGCACACAATAAAACAGTGGAAACAAACATATGTTTGACTTTCATTAGTGAATGAAACGTTGTGCCCTTTATAGTCTGTGTCCAATATTGTGCATTTGTATATATTGTATAGATATCATATATATATATGCTAAGGTCCCGCTACTGACACGATAGCAGTCATTTAGTGCGCATATGTGTAATTAAACCCATGATCTCAAAATCTCACTCCAGCCAGGTATCCAAAGTTGGCAACCCTGGTAAATGTGCATCCTATTCAATGGACGATGACCGTGGAAACAGCACGTTTGAAGCACATAAGGGTTATGCAACTCAAAGCAGCTAAACGCGTTATAATATATCCTGTAGAATTACACGAATGCAGTGTTATCTTACCAGGAATGTGATGCAGATATTGACACGTAGATTTATTTGAAGTAGGTTTGAGAAAGTAGCCTACTTCCTGCAACCTGCTGGTATCCGTCTAAAGAGCGCATGCGCAGTGAACAAGTTGTACTCCTTTAAACCAGCAGAGGGCGCGAAAACGACGAGGAAAAACATTATTTGTCATTATTATTTGTATTATATATCGTTTTTATTATATATATGTACTATTATAATTATTATTAATGTTTTCTTTTTTATGATTCATATAAATATCCATGAGATGGCACTAAAGAAAAGTAATTAGGAGTGAATAATATGCTATTATGGAAAAAACATAGTATTTATAACTCCAAATAATGACCTAAATATGTGATTTAAATACACTATAAAACATGGCTCTTATATTTACAGAGGGCCGTAAACTGAAGGGGAAAAACAAACAAACAATCTTCAATAACTAATCAACTAGAATACAATGGAGATGTGCACCGCTGGTCCCATTAAAACCCACTTAACACAACAGAAATATTACAAAGCCATGCAACGACAATAGCAGAGGACAGCACTTAATGATAAATATACTTAAACTTAATTCACGAGTTCAGCACATCTTTACTACTTAAATAGGAGCCAAAAGGACAACGGCATCATAACTGTCCATTCAGCCAATTAACAGCTGGATCCCAGTTTACAAATAAAGGAAATGACTGTGGCGTTATCTCAGTATCTCATCATACCTGAGTTGAAACAGCTTTTAGGCCTTGTTGATCCGAACTGGGAATTTTTTGCAAAATAACACTCCCTCCTCAAATTGAAGTGACTTCACAAGATGATATGTAGCCCACTGTTACAAAAAAAAGCTCAGAACATATAAAATAATGAATCAAATGTTAAATGTCTTGTTGATGATAAGAGAGTTATAACAGAAAGAGACAGAAAATACCTGCATCAGATGAATGGATCAACTGGATTTGGTGGTAGTAAAAAAAACATTTTAAACTGCAGGTTCTTTAAATGTCCACAAGATGGCGTTCTTTCAACCGCATCTCTTTGGTGGCCGCTGATTGGTTGATCAGATGACGTCAGCACGCCTGCAGCCTAGCAGCAGAAAAGACGACGTAAACAAAGCAGTCAGCTAAGTACCGTTAGCTCTTGTTTCGTGAGTAAAATACGTATTATATCTGATTTAGATTATAAATCAAATACTGGTTTATATTATCAGTGAGCACAGCTACTAATCTGCGTGGTAACAGACTCACTCGTGTGTTGAGATTGAAATCAAACGAGTTAACAAGAAACCGTTAGCTACTTTAGCTTTAGCTAGACACGGATTTATGTATCTATGCAATGGATTTGATTTTGAATAACGTTCATCGATCAGCTGGATAAACACAGAGGTTTGGATTTGATCATATGGACTGAGATGTTTAGTCTGATGGCGAACTGCTGCAACTGGCTCAAACGCTGGCGAGAGCCTGCAAGGTAAATCAAGTTTTATTATTAGTTTTTATTAGTATGTACTGCTGCTGTGTACTTCTACACCACTAGTTCAGAGGTAAATGGTGTACTTTTACTCCTCTAAATGTATTTAATAGCTTTACTTACTTTACAGATTTTGATTAATTATGTTAGACATATATACCAGCTTTGATAACACTTAGATGCATCAGTAATTATAAAACACATCATATATATTATTCTGAAATGGACCAATCTGCACAACGACTACTTTCACTGTCGCTACTTTCACTATATGTTGATGAGAATACTTTTCTACTTTCACTTGAGGAACATTTTGAATGCAGGACTTTTACTGTAACAGAGTATTCCTACACTCTGGTACTTCTACTTTTACTCAAGTACTAGATCTGAGTACTTCTACTTTTACTCAAGTACAAGATCTGAGTACTTCTACTTTTACTCAAGCACAAGATCTGAGTACTTCTACTTTTACTCAAGTACTAGATCTGAGTACTTCTACTTTTACTCAAGTACAAGATCTGAGTACTTCTACTTTTACTGTTTTTAATTGTATTTATGTATTTGACAGGGACAGTGCACATTGATTAACATTTCTGTAAATGCGCCAGAGTTAGCCAACAGGCTATTTACCCTCTGCAGTCCCTGGACAGATGTTGAAAGTCATGCTAAAAAAAAAACATCACTTCAAATGACAGGTAAATACAATCAGCAAAACAACATTCAACATAGATGCTTATATTATGATAAAAAACATATATAAAAACAAAACAAAAATAGATATTCACAAAGATTTGAATAAAGTGCAGGTGTTTTGTTCTCTCGTCGTTACTGGGACTGAGTTCCACTGCAGCTTTAAAAGAAACAGAAGATTGTCTGAATGAACTCTTCCTTAATGGAACAACGCAGTCTCCTCTGGTTGCCCTAGTTACCGCCTACAGGTGTGCGTATGGTGATGTCTGTAACTGAGTATTCCTACACTCTGGTACTTCTACTTTTACTCAAGTACAAGACCTGAGTACTTCTACTTTTACTCAAGTTCAAGATCTGAGTACTTCTACTTTTACTCAAGTACAAGATCTGAGTACTTCTACTTCTACTAGAAGATCTGAGTACTTCTACTTTTACTCAAGTACAAGATCTGAGTACTTCTACTTTTACTCAAGTACAAGACCTGAGTACTTCTACTTTTACTCAAGTTCAAGATCTGAGTACTTCTACTTTTACTCAAGTACAATATCTGAGTATTTCTACTTTTACTCAAGTACAAGATCTGAGTACTTCTACTTTTACTCAAGTACAAGATCTGAGTACTTCTACTTTTACTTAAGTACAAGATCTGAGTACTTCTACTTTTACTCAAGTACAAGATATGAGTACTTTTACTCAAGTACAAGCTCTGAGTACTTTGACTTTTACTCAAGTACAAGATCTGAGTACTTTTACTCAAGTACAAGCTCTGAGTACTTTGACTTTTACTCAAGTACAAGATCTGAGTACTTCTACTTTTACTCAAGTACAAGATCTGAGTACTTCTACTTTTACTCAAGTTCAAGATCTGAGTACTTTGACTTTTACTGAAGTACAAGATCTGAGTACTTTTACTTTTACTCAAGTACAAGACCTGAGTACTTCTACTTCTACTACAAGACCTGAGTACTTCTACTTCTACTCAACTACAAGATCTGAGTACTTTTACTCAAGTACAAGATCTGAGTACTTCTACTTTTACTCAAGTACAAGATCTGAGTACTTTTACTTCTACTACAAGACCTGAGTACTTCTACTTTTACTCAAGTACAAGATCTGAGTACTTCTACTTTTACTCAAGTACAAGACCTGAGTACTTCTACTTTTACTCAAGTACAACATCTGAGTACTTCTACTTTTACTCAAGTACAAGATCTGAGTACTTCTACTTCTACTAGAAGATCTGAGTACTTCTACTTTTACTCAAGTACAAGATCTGAGTACTTCTACTTTTACTCAAGTACAAGATCTGAGTACTTCTACTTTTACTCAAGTACAAGATCTGAGTACTTCTACTTCTACTAGAAGATCTGAGTACTTCTACTTTTACTCAAGTACAAGATCTGAGTACTTCTACTTTTACTCAAGTACAAGACCTGAGTACTTCTACTTTTACTCAAGTTCAAGATCTGAGTACTTCTACTTTTACTCAAGTACAATATCTGAGTATTTCTACTTTTACTCAAGTACAAGATCTGAGTACTTCTACTTTTACTCAAGTACAAGATCTGAGTACTTCTACTTTTACTTAAGTACAAGATCTGAGTACTTCTACTTTTACTCAAGTACAAGATATGAGTACTTTTACTCAAGTACAAGCTCTGAGTACTTTGACTTTTACTCAAGTACAAGCTCTGAGTACTTTGACTTTTACTCAAGTACAAGATCTGAGTACTTCTACTTTTACTCAAGTACAAGATCTGAGTACTTCTACTTTTACTCAAGTTCAAGATCTGAGTACTTTGACTTTTACTGAAGTACAAGATCTGAGTACTTTTACTTTTACTCAAGTACAAGACCTGAGTACTTCTACTTCTACTACAAGACCTGAGTACTTCTACTTCTACTCAACTACAAGATCTGAGTACTTTTACTCAAGTACAAGATCTGAGTACTTCTACTTTTACTCAAGTACAAGATCTGAGTACTTTTACTTCTACTACAAGACCTGAGTACTTCTACTTTTACTCAAGTACAAGATCTGAGTACTTCTACTTTTACTCAAGTAAAAGACCTGAGTACTTCTACTTTTACTCAAGTACAACATCTGAGTACTTCTACTTTTACTCAAGTACAAGATCTGAGTACTTCTACTTCTACTAGAAGATCTGAGTACTTCTACTTTTACTCAAGTACAAGATCTGAGTACTTCTACTTTTACTCAAGTACAAGATCTGAGTACTTCTACTTCTACTAGAAGATCTGAGTACTTCTACTTTTACTCAAGTACAAGATCTGAGTACTTCTACTTTTACTCAAGTACCAGCTCTGAGTACTTCTACTTTTACTCAAGTACAAGATCTGAGTACTTCTACTTTTACTCAAGTACCAGCTCTGAGTACTTCTACTTTTACTCAAGTACAAGATCTGAGTACTTCTACTTTGACTCAAGTACCAGCTCTGAGTACTTCTTCCACCTCTGATGACTGATGTGGTTTATTAGGTTAAAGCAAGTTAATAGAATCCACTGACGATCAGACAGATCTCAGATCAGTGGATTCTGACCAAGGTACAAAGTGGGATATCATTCATCTCAGTCACGCATGTATTGCAGCTCTCTCAGTCACGCATGTATTGCAGCTCTCTCAGTCACGCATGTATTGCAGCTCTCTCAGTCACGCATGTATTGTAGCTCTCTCAGTCACGCATGTATTGCAGCTCTCTCAGTCACGCATGTATTGTAGCTCTCTTAGTCACGCATGTATTGCAGCTCTCTCAGTCACGCATGTATTGCAGCTCTCTTAGTCACGCATGTATTGCAGCTCTCTCAGTCACGCATGTATTGTAGCTCTCTCAGTCACGCATGTATTGTAGCTCTCTCAGTCACGCATGTATTGCAGCTCTCTCAGTCACGCATGTATTGCAGCTCTCTTAGTCACGCATGTATTGCAGCTCTCTCAGTCACGCATGTATTGCAGCTCTCTCAGTCACGCATGTATTGCAGCTCTCTCAGTCACGCATGTATTGTAGCTCTCTCAGTCACGCATGTATTGTAGCTCTCTCAGTCACGCATGTATTGCAGCTCTCTCAGTCACGCATGTATTGCAGCTCTCTCAGTCACGCATGTATTGCAGCTCTCTCGTTCCATCAGACAATACAATCCCAAGGAAGCACTTTGACTATTCTCGAGGGAACAAGGTGCACACGCTTTGCAACACTTTGCAAACACAGAAATGTGCTGACACGTTTCTTGGTGTAAAGGAAGTCGTGTTGAAAGGCGTTTCTAAAAACTGTTCACTTGGTTATTCTTTGACATTTCCATGAAGCAGCAAACAGAATATTAATCAAGGTCATATTTGGTGGCGAAATCAATCTTGAGCTTAATAAACTTCGATTATAGACGACCGTGCTTCCCCTCTGCTCTGCACCCTTATGATGCCTCGGGCTCACAATCCTTACATAAGTGTTTTTACCCGACACCAGACATTAGGTGTGAAGAAGCTAAATGTAATTCAGAGCGTTTATCCACGTGGTTCCTGTGAGGCACCTGATCCTCTGGACTTAGTCAGTAAATCCTCCCCTAATCCGGCAGCAGGTCTGTGCCGCCGCGGGTCTCTTCTTCTGACCGGTTGTTGTGAAGGGTTTGTAGCATGGAGGACAAAGGGCAGACACTTTGCCTCGCCTCGTGTCACCTCATGGAGGCTTGCAGCCAGGGGGCGCCCCGATGAAACCCGCCTGGCTCCAGAGGACAGTTAGATGGATAGTGCGGTTCATGTCTTTTCGGCGCAGGTCGCGAAGTTAAGTATTTACTCAGGAGACAAGACAGTTTTTGTCCGTTTAAAAAGTGTCTCCAGTTCGCCTTTGTTCTTTTGAGAGCAAATATGTGTTTTATTTCTGACACGTTAGTTGGGTTTGAATGAAATCAGATGATGTCCTTGTTTATGCAAACATATAGTAAACAGTGATGGAAATCTTACATACTTTTCATTAAAGTTACACATGCACACAACAAATGCTTTGACGTTAAGAAACGTTGAGATCCTCAACACCTTCTTCCCAAGTGAGTGCATGAAGGTCTGCTGGGTGACTTCCTTTGGTGCCTTTTTTAGGAGGTCTTCGATCATGCATAATGACCAACGCTGATATCTGTGTTCACGTGTGTTCCTTTCCTCCCAACAGGAAAGTGACTCTGGTGATGGTGGGTCTGGATAATGCCGGGAAGACGGCCACAGTACGAGGAATCCAAGGAGGTTAGTACTGTTTGTTAATAACGTGAATTAAGTGTATGTACTGGCTCCCCGTCCGTCAAAGAATCGACTTCAAAGTCCTCCTCATTACTCAACAATCAGGCCCCCCCCCTACCTCACAGACCTGCTGCACCACCACACCCCTTCCCCCCACCTCACAGACCTGCTGCACCACCACACCCCTTCCCCCCACCTCACAGACCTGCTGCACCACCACACCCCTTCCCCCTACCTCACAGACCTGCTGCACCACCACACCCCTTCCCCCTACCTCACAGACCTGCTGCACCACCACACCCCTTCCCTCTACCTCACAGACCTGCTGCACCACCACACCCCTTCCCCCTACCTCACAGACCTGCTACACCACCACACCCCTTCCCCCTACCTCACAGACCTGCTGCACCACCACACCCCCCCCCTACCTCACAGACCTGCTGCACCACCACACCCCTTCCCCCTACCTCACAGACCTGCTGCACCACCACACCCCTTCCCCCCACCTCACAGACCTGCTGCACCACCACACCCCCCCCCCCCTACCTCACAGACCTGCTGCACCCCCTACCTCACAGACCTGCTGCACCACCACACCCCTTCCCCCCTACCTCACAGACCTGCTGCACCACCACACCCCTTTCCCCTACCTCACAGACCTGCTGCACCACCACACCCCTTCCCCCCACCTCACAGACCTGCTGCACCACCACACCCCTTCCCCCCTACCTCACAGACCTGCTGCCCCACCACACCCCCCCCCCCTACCTCACAGACCTGCTGCACCACCACACCCCTTCCCCCTGCCTCACAGACCTGCTGCACCACCACACCCCTTCCCCCTACCTCACAGACCTGCTGCACCACCACGCCCCTTCCCCCCACCTCACAGACCTGCTGCACCACCACACCCCTCCCCCTGCCTCACAGACCTGCTGCACCACCACACCCCTTCCCCCTACCTCACAGACCTGCTGCACCACCACACCCCCCCCCCCCTACCTCACAGACCTGCTGCACCACCACGCCCCTTCCCCCCACCTCACAGACCTGCTGCACCACCACACCCCTCCCCCTGCCTCACAGACCTGCTGCACCACCACACCCCTTCCCCCTACCTCACAGACCTGCTGCACCACCACACCCCCCCCCCCCCCTACCTCACAGACCTGCTGCACCACCACACCCCTCCCCCTGCCTCACAGACCTGCTGCACCACCACACCCCTTCCCCCTACCTCACAGACCTGCTGCACCACCACACCCCTTCCCCCTGCCTCACAGACCTGCTGCACCACCACACCCCCCCCCCCCCCCCCTACCTCACAGACCTGCTGCACCACCACACCCCCCCCCCCCCCCCCTACCTCACAGACCTGCTGCACCACCACACCCCCCCCCCCCCTACCTCACAGACCTGCTGCACCACCACCCCCCCCCCCCCTACCTCACAGACCTGCTGCACCACCACACCCCTTCCCCCTACCTCACAGACCTGCTGCACCACCACACCCCTTCCCCCTACCTCACAGACCTGCTGCACCACCACGCCCCTTCCCTCTACCTCACAGACCTGCTGCACCACCACACCCCTTCCCCCTACCTCACAGACCTGCTGCACCACCACACCCCTTCCCCCTACCTCACAGACCTGCTGCACCACCACACCCCCCCCCCCTACCTCACAGACCTGCTGCACCACCACACCCCCCCCCCCCCTACCTCACAGACCTGCTGCACCACCACACCCCTTCCCCCTACCTCACAGACCTGCTGCACCACCACACCCCTTCCCCCTACCTCACAGACCTGCTGCACCACCACACCCCTTCCCCCTACCTCACAGACCTGCTGCACCACCACACCCCTTCCCCCTACCTCACAGACCTGCTGCACCACCACACCCCTTCCCCCTACCTCACACCCCTGCTGCACCACCACACCCCTTCCCCCTACCTCACAGACCTGCTGCACCACCACGCCCCTTCCCTCTACCTCACAGACCTGCTGCACCACCACACCCCTCCCCGCTGCCTCCGCTCATCAGAAGCCAACCTCCTATCCATCCACCCGCATCAATCACCGGACCTGGGGGGACAGAGCCTTCTCCGTCGCTGCCCCCTCCCTCTGGAACTCACTCCCCCATCAGAGACTGCACTGACCTCACCACCTTCAACACACTCACAAAAACTCACCTCTTCAATCTGGCTTTTAATTGTTTTTGTATTATTTGACTTTAACTTTAACTATATATTTATTTGTTGTTCCTTCCTTTTCTTTTCTCTTCACTATATCTGTAAAGCGTCTTAGAGCACCTGTAAAAGCGCTAACAAATGAAATCTATTATTATTATTATTATAAAGTGTGTTTTTATCAGCACATCCTTCCTGTGCCTCGTCTCTGCTAACACGACCTCTCGTTGCTGCTTCGCGCAGAGAATCCCCAGGATGTGGCTCCCACGGTGGGGTTTTCCAAGGTCGACCTGAAGCAGGGCAAGTTCGAGGTGACCATCTTCGATCTGGGCGGCGGGAAGAGGATCCGGGGCATCTGGAAGAACTACTACTCCGAGTCTCACGGCGTGGTGTTTGTGGTCGACTCCAGCGACGTGCAGAGGATCCAGGAGTTACGGGAGACGATGGCCGAGGTCCTCCAGCACCCTCGCATCGCTGGGAAACCTGTGCTGGTGTGAGTGCTATCGTGCAAGGACATTATACTTAAAGGTCACCTATTATGCAAAATCCACTTGTTCCTGTCTCTTCTACATCAACATGTGTCCCCTCTTCTTCATGTCTCTTCTACATCAACATGTGTCCCCTCTTCTTCATGTCTCTTCTACATCAACATGTGTCCCCTCTTCTTCATGTCTCTTCTACATCAACATGTGTCCCCTCTTCTTCATGTCTCTTCTACATCAACATGTGTCCCCTCTTCTTCATGTCTCTTCTACATCAACATGTGTCCCTTCTTCTTCATGTCTCTTCTACATCAACATGTGTCCCCTCTTCTTCATGTCTCTTCTGCATCAACATGTGTCCCCTCTTCTTCATCAACATGTGTCCCCTCTTCTTCATGTCTCTTCTACATCAACATGTGTCCCCTCTTCTTCATGTCTCTTCTACATCAACATGTGTCCCCTCTTCTTCATGTCTCTTCTACATCAACATGTGTCCCCCTCTTCTTCATGTCTCTTCTGCATCAACATGTGTCCCCTCTTCTTCATCAACATGTGTCCCCTCTTCTTCATGTCTCTTCTACATCAACATGTGTCCCCTCTTCTTCATGTCTCTTCTACATCAACACGTGTCCCCTCTTCTTCATGTCTCTTCTACATCAACATGTGTCCCCTCTTCTCCATGTCTCTTCTACATCAACACGTGTCCCCTCTTCTTCATGTCTCTTCTGCATCAACATGTGTCCCCTCTTCTTCATCAACATGTGTCCCCTCTTCTTCATGTCTCTTCTACATCAACATGTGTCCCCTCTTCTTCATGTCTCTTCTACATCAACATGTGTCCCCTCTTCTTCATGTCTCTTCTACATCAACACGTGTCCCCTCTTCTTCATGTCTCTTCTACATCAACATGTGTCCCCTCTTCTTCATGTCTCTTCTACATCAACATGTGTCCCCTCTTCTTCATGTCTCTTCTACATCAACATGTGTCCCCCTCTTCTTCATGTCTCTTCTACATCAACATGTGTCCCCTCTTCTTCATGTCTCTTCTACATCAACATGTGTCCCCTCTTCCTCATGTCTCTTCTACATCAACATGTGTCCCCTCTTCTTCATGTCTCTTCTACATCAACATGTGTCCCCTCTTCTCCATGTCTCTTCTTCATGTCTCTTCTACATCAACATGTGTCCCCTCTTCTTCATGTCTCTTCTACATCAACATGTGTCCCCTCTTCTTCATGTCTCTTCTACATCAACATGTGTCCCCTCTGTGGAAAGAGACTCTGAAAGTTTCAGGAACAAAGATTCTCTCTCTTTTTTATCCATTTCTATAAAAACCTGTCTGAAAATGAGCTGATCAGATTTTGGCCACGTTATGATGTCATAACGATGTTTTCTCTTGTGTAACCATTAGCCAATCAGCACCAAGGTACCCCCCCCCCCCTTATCACCTGAATCTCCTCCTAGAGCACCATTGAGTTCTTTGTAACCAAATCTCTCTCAGAGGGGCGTGGGGAGGGGCTCCTTATTTTCATCTAAAGTAACGGCCCCTACACACGGCGGCGTGCGTTACCGCTTGGCGGTGGGCGTGTCTGAAGCTTGGGGATTTTTTACGAACAACGTGACCAACATGAATGTCCCGCCCCGGACATACAAAGCAAAGCATTCACGCTACATCCATGCTGGCTAAATATACTGTCTATGCTTGCTAGCTGTCCATTCAAACGAAGTAAACTGGATATAAACTCCCCAAACAGGCGAAAACCTACCAGTTTCACCCACTGTCTCTGCCACCTCCCCCCATGCCTGGCTCCTCCGGTTTGTATCCCTGTATGTAAAGAGGGACTGGTCATCTAGTACCGGGTGATTCCCTAACGCCACGATAATTTCCTCCTCCATTTTTTGACACATGGGAAATAACTGCGGTCTGGCTCTCCCAACATACACACGGTTTGATTGGCTAGCGCTTGAACTGTCAGATTTGCATACGCGGGATTTGATTGGCTGACGCCTCCGTCGAGGCGGCAAAAGTAGAACATTGCTCTACTTTTGCAGCGAGAGAAGCTACGCTTTGCTCCCACAATGCAGTTCGGCGAATCGTGACGTCACCCCATTCAAAGTGAATGGGCAGAAGCGTTGAAGCGGCAACGCACGCCGCTGTGTGTAGGGGCCGTAACAGACAGAGAATCAGCACTTTGGAAACAGGGCTGAAACAGAGGGGATTATGGGTAATGCTGCAATGATCTGTTTGGTGTTTCAGCCAATCAGAGACAGGCTCTGTATATATCTGAGACCTGTAATATATTGATGAAGAAGAGGAGAATAGAGGACCTTTAAAACTACTCTAACAAGTGAAAGATGAGTTGATCACAGAGAAATTGGTTCACCGAGAAGTCTGAAAACGAAAAAAAGAGTAATCAGTAATCGGGACACCCAGCATACATTGAGACACACAGCATTTCTTCAGCTAGTCAGATGGTGTTTTATTCAAACAAGTCATATTTCCATAAGCTTTCCAGCCACTAACACTTGTGCAGAGATTGAGTTCAACAGCTGTCCCTGCAGCTTGAGCTCCTCTGGTCGAGTCACATGAGAGGGATTGTATTTATTTAGCTTTTCCTACTCGACGTTAATCACGAATATCTCCTTATTCCTCTCTGTGCTCGCAGGCTTGCCAACAAACAGGACCAGGAGGGAGCGCTGGCTGAAGCCGACATCATTGAGAACCTGTCGTTAGAGAAGCTTGTTAACGAGAACAAGTGTCTCTGTCAGATCGTAAGTGTTTGTGCACCTGTTGTGGAAACGCCACTTGAATTTCATCAAGGGCATTGAACTGCAGTTTCCCCCCAAACACACACAAAGGGCCAGTTCATTCTCCTTCTTTAGTACGTCTGCTTTTCACCCAAAGTGTCTCATAAAACTAAATCTTTTTCTGAGAGGTTTCCTAATATACATCCGTCCCCCAGGAGCCATGCTCGGCCGTTCTGGGTTACGGCAAAAAGGTCGACAAGTCCATCAAGAAGGGCCTGAAGTGGCTCCTCAACAACATTGCCAAAGACTACGAGGCCATTACTGAGCGCGTGCAGAAAGACACGGCGGAGCAGCGCGCTCAGGAGGAACAGGACAAGAAGGAGAGGGCGGAGAGGGTGAGGAGGATACGACAGGAGAGGTGAGGATCACGAAGGGGCCGTAAGAAAATCAAAAATCGATGAGATAACATTTCAGCAATAAAGCCCTCCAAAAAAATCAAGAAACGAGCTTTTGAAGTTTTAAATACGCAATCTTGTAAATACACTAAATACATTTTGGTTTACGATGCTTAAAAGTTTTTCCAAAGTTCTTCACTCTAACTTTTATAGTCTCTAAGAACCCTGGATATTGCATTTTGTTTCGATCGAGGGGAAAACTCCCCCTGACTGGTTATTAAATCTCAAAGCGTTGCATCATTGAGCTTCAAAGTGAACGTGGTGTTGTGTCCGTAGGGAGCGAGAAGAGGCAGAGCGCGAGGGAAGGCCCATCGAGGAAGAGGAGCTCGCCGAGGAAATCATCCCAAATCCCTTTCAGCCAATCCGCAACGTGATCTCTGTGGTGTGTGTGAGCACAAGTACACACATCCTTTACTCAAGTAGAAGTACAGATACTCGTTTTTAAAAATACTCTGGTAGAAGTAGAAGTACTGACTAAACTTCTTTCCTCAAGTGAAAGTAAAGAACTTTGAAATGTACTTCAGTAAAAAGTACCCATAACTAGCAGCTGCTTTAAAGAGTACCTGACCTCCCTTTATATTAATAGAACAATAATGTCATTGTTAGCTAATGAATGTTTCCATGCTGAACAACGGCAACATGACAACGTTTCCATTGGTCCCTCTTCTTTAGAGAAGACCAGGAAATGATGGATACACGGATCGTGTTCAAATCAATAGGCACGCAATGACTCTAAAGAATAATGATCACGCATCAAACACACATTCAGACTAAAGGAACCAGCTGTTTGGAAAATGAGAGAAGTAGAAAGTACAGGTATTTGTGTTCAACATGTAAGAAGTAGAAAGTACAGGTATTTGAGTTCAACATGTAAGAAGTAGAAAGTACAGGTATTTGAGTTCAACATGTAAGAAGTAGAAAGTACAGGTATTTGGGTTCAACATGTGAGAAGTAGAAAGTACAGGTATTTGGGTTCAACATGTGAGAAGTAGAAAGTACAAGTATTTGGGTTCAACATGTAAGAAGTAGAAAGTACAGGTATTTGAGTTCAACATGTAAGAAGTAGAAAGTACAGGTATTTGGGTTCAACATGTGAGAAGTAGAAAGTACAGGTATTTGTGTTCAAAATGTAAGAAGTAGAAAGTACAGGTATTTGAGTTCAACATGTGAGAAGTAGAAAGTACAGGTATTTGAGTTCAACATGTGAGAAGTAGAAAGTACAGGTATTTGTGTTCAACATGTAAGAAGTAGAAAGTACAAGTATTTGAGTTCAACATGTAAGAAGTAGAAAGTACAGGTATTTGGGTTCAACATGTAAGAAGTAGAAAGTACAGGTATTTGAGTTCAACATGTAAGAAGTAGAAAGTACAGGTATTTGTGTTCAAAATGTAAGAAGTAGAAAGTACAGGTATTAGTGTTCAAAATGTAAGAAGTAGAAAGTACAGGTATTTGAGTTCAACATGTGAGAAGTAGAAAGTACAGGTATTTGAGTTCAACATGTGAGAAGTAGAAAGTACAGGTATTTGTGTTCAACATGTAAGAAGTAGAAAGTACAAGTATTTGAGTTCAACATGTAAGAAGTAGAAAGTACAGGTATTTGGGTTCAACATGTAAGAAGTAGAAAGTACAGGTATTTGAGTTCAACATGTAAGAAGTAGAAATTACAGGTATTTGTGTTCAACATGTAAGAAGTAGAAAGTACAGGTATTTGAGTTCAACATGTAAGAAGTAGAAAGTACAGGTATTTGAGTTCAACATGGAAGAAGTAGAAAGTACAGGTATTTGGGTTCAACATGTGAGAAGTAGAAAGTACAGGTATTTGTGTTCAACATGTAAGAAGTAGAAAGTACAGGTATTTGAGTTCAACATGTAAGAAGTAGAAAGTACAGGTATTTGGGTTCAACATGTGAGAAGTAGAAAGTACAGGTATTTGAGTTCAACATGTAAGAAGTAGAAAGTACAGGTATTTGAGTTCAACATGTAAGAAGTAGAAAGTACAGGTATTTGGGTTCAACATGTAAGAAGTAGAAAGTACAGGTATTTGTGTTCAACATGTAAGAAGTAGAAAGTACAGGTATTTGAGTTCAACATGTAAGAAGTAGAAAGTACAGGTATTTGAGTTCAACATGTAAGAAGTAGAAAGTACAGGTATTTGGGTTCAACATGTAAGAAGTAGAAAGTACAGGTATTTGTGTTCAAAGTGTAAGAAGTAGAAAGTACAAGTATTTGAGTTCAACATGTGAGAAGTAGAAAGTACAGGTATTTGAGTTCAACATGTGAGAAGTAGAAAGTACAGGTATTTGAGTTCAACATGTAAGAAGTAGAAAGTACAGGTATTTGGGTTCAATATGTAAGAAGTAGAAAGTACAGGTATTTGGGTTCAACATGTAAGAAGTAGAAAGTACAGGTATTTGAGTTCAACATGTAAGAAGTAGAAAGTACAGGTATTTGGGTTCAACATGTAAGAAGTAGAAAGTACAGGTATTTGTGTTCAACATGTAAGAAGTAGAAAGTACAGGTATTTGAGTTCAACATGTAAGAAGTAGAAAGTACAGGTATTTGAGTTCAACATGTAAGAAGTAGAAAGTACAGGTATTTGGGTTCAACATGTAAGAAGTAGAAAGTACAGGTATTTGTGTTCAAAGTGTAAGAAGTAGAAAGTACAAGTATTTGAGTTCAACATGTGAGAAGTAGAAAGTACAGGTATTTGTGTTCAACATGTAAGAAGTAGAAAGTACAGGTATTTGAGTTCAACATGTGAGAAGTAGAAAGTACAGGTATTTGGGTTCAACATGTGAGAAGTAGAAAGTACAGGTATTTGAGTTCAACATGTAAGAAGTAGAAAGTACAGGTATTTGGGTTCAACATGTAAGAAGTAGAAAGTACAGGTATTTGTGTTCAACATGTAAGAAGTAGAAAGTACAGGTATTTGAGTTCAACATGTAAGAAGTAGAAAGTACAGGTATTTGGGTTCAACATAAGAAGTAGAAAGTACAGGTATTTGTGTTCAACATGTAAGAAGTAGAAAGTACAGGTATTTGTGTTCAACATGTAAGAAGTAGAAAGTACAGGTATTTGTGTTCAATATGTAAGAAGTAGAAAGTACAGGTATTTGGGTTCAACATGTAAGAAGTAGAAAGTACAGGTATTTGGGTTCAACATGTAAGAAGTAGAAAGTTCAGGTATTTGAGTTCAACATGTAAGAAGTAGAAAGTACAGGTATTTGGGTTCAACATGTGAGAAGTAGAAAGTTCAGGTATTTGAGTTCAACATGTGAGAAGTAGAAAGTACAGGTATTTGAGTTCAACATGTAAGAAGTAGAAAGTACAGGTATTTGGGTTCAACATGTGAGAAGTAGAAAGTACAGGTATTTGAGTTCAACATGTAAGAAGTAGAAAGTACAGGTATTTGTGTTCAACATGTAAGAAGTAGAAAGTACAGGTATTTGTGTTCAACATGTAAGAAGTAGAAAGTACAGGTATTTGAGTTCAACATGTGAGAAGTAGAAAGTACAGGTATTTGGGTTCAACATGTGAGAAGTAGAAAGTACAGGTATTTGTGTTCAACATGTAAGAAGTAGAAAGTACAGGTATTTGTGTTCAACATGTAAGAAGTAGAAAGTACAGGTATTTGTGTTCAACATGTAAGAAGTAGAAAGTACAGGTATTTGTGTTCAACATGTGAGAAGTAGAAAGTACAGGTATTTGAGTTCAACATGTAAGAAGTAGAAAGTACAGGTATTTGTGTTCAACATGTAAGAAGTAGAAAGTACAGGTATTTGTGTTCAACATGTAAGAAGTAGAAAGTACAGGTATTTGTGTTCAACATGTAAGAAGTAGAAAGTACAGGTATTTGTGTTCAACATGTAAGAAGTAGAAAGTACAGGTATTTGTGTTCAACATGTAAGAAGTAGAAAGTACAGGTATTTGTGTTCAACATGTAAGAAGTAGAAAGTACAGGTATTTGTGTTCAACATGTGAGAAGTAGAAAGTACAGGTATTTGAGTTCAACATGTAAGAAGTAGAAAGTACAGGTATTAGAGTTCAACATGTAAGAAGTAGAAAGTACAGGTATTAGAGTTCAACATGTAAGAAGTAGAAAGTACAGGTATTTGTGTTCAACATGTAAGAAGTAGAAAGTACAGGTATTTGAGTTCAACATGTAAGAAGTAGAAAGTACAGGTATTTGTGTTCAACATGTAAGAAGTAGAAAGTACAGGTATTTGAGTTCAACATGTAAGAAGTAGAAAGTACAGGTATTTGAGTTCAACATGTAAGAAGTAGAAAGTACAGGTATTTGTGTTCAACATGTAAGAAGTAGAAAGTACAGGTATTTGAGTTCAACATGTAAGAAGTAGAAAGTACAGGTATTTGAGTTCAACATGTAAGAAGTAGAAAGTACAGGTATTTGAGTTCAACATGTAAGAAGTAGAAAGTACAGGTATTTGTGTTCAACATGTAAGAAGTAGAAAGTACAGGTATTTGGGTTCAACATGTAAGAAGTAGAAAGTACAGGTATTTGTGTTCAACATGTAAGAAGTAGAAAGTACAGGTATTTGAGTTCAACATGTGAGAAGTAGAAAGTACAGGTATTTGAGTTCAACATGTAAGAAGTAGAAAGTACAGGTATTTGTGTTCAACATGTAAGAAGTAGAAAGTACAGGTATTTGAGTTTAACATGTAAGAAGTAGAAAGTACAGGTATTTGAGTTCAACATGCAAGAAGTAGAAAGTACAGGTATTTGAGTTTAACATGTAAGAAGTAGAAAGTACAGGTATTTGAGTTCAACATGCAAGAAGTAGAAAGTACAGGTATTTGTGTTCAACATGTAAGAAGTAGAAAGTACAGGTATTTGTGTTCAACATGTAAGAAGTCCAAGTAAAAAGTCGTCAGAAAAATAAGTAGTTGAGTAAAGTACTGATACCAGATACTTAAGTACAGTAACGAAGTATTTGTACTCCACTACTTCCCACCTCTGACTGATAAAGGGGGTTTTCTGAGTTTTTCCAAAAGACAGATATCGTGTGTCTCGCTTGAAGAAGAGAAAAAACGACTAGCTTTTTCTTGGTGTTTTTTAGTCTCCAGCTAAAACACCAAGAATCCAATACAGTTTTTAGGCTTTCTGGTAAAACAACTATCGCTGATAATGTGCCTTTGTGTCTCTTTTTAGAATGATGGCAAAGAGATGGAGAGGAGGGAGGTCCGGACCAACAGCCCGAAGAGAGATGCAGATCACGAGGAAGAGGAGGATGAGGATGAAAACGACGAAGAGCCGAACGACACGAGACAAACGCCGGAAAATCCCACAGCAGGTGATCCACTTTAAATGTTCCCGACTGACTCTCAATGATTTCAATCGCTTGGCAAATAGTTTCTAAAACGTGATTTGTGCCAAGAGTTTTATTTAGAAGTCAAAACGACAGATAATTCACAATCTCTGTCGATGTGAAAATAACGCTTTTTGAAGTCAGAAGTCTCGTAGATAAATAAAAAGCTTTGAAAACAAATCCAACAAATAAGCGGAGATTATTCAAAGTGAGATATGTTTTTATTAAATTAAGCAACTGTCTCATATTTATCCTCCTCTTCTTCAATGCGCTCAGATTACTGGTGTCTGAGAGATAAATATAATTACACATTAAGATGAGAAGGGATAACAAGATGGTCAAAAGTAAGTAGTCAAAGCTGAAGGGAAGGAGCCATCTTTTATTGAATTGATGTGAGACGATTTGAACATCTGGACTTTCTTTATCAACTCGTCGGTCTCATGCATTTTAATTCTCTCTGTCCTGTTTTTTTATTAAGTACAAGTCCTGTCTATGTTTGTCAGATTATCTCAGACACACAAAGCGTCTCACTCACACACACACACACACACACACACACACACACACACACACACACACACACACACACACACACACACACACACACACTGTGAGTCTGTGTCATCAAAGTAAAAACTGCTCTCCTCACATCAGCCTCAACAGGTGATCAAGAGAGGAAGAAGACGACGAGGAAGCTTCACCTGAAGAGGAAACACAGAGTCGACCCTCTGAGGACGGAGGAGGGTCCTGCAGAGAGTCCCCCCCCCCGACCAGGTCAGTCTTTAAAAGTATTTTAAACTCAAATACCTGTACTTTCTACTTCTTACATGTTGAACTCAAATACCTGTACTTTCTACTTCTTACATGTTGAACACAAATACCTGTACTTTCTACTTCTTACATGTTGAACTCAAATACCTGTACTTTCTACTTCTTACATGTTGAACTCAAATACCTGTACTTTCTACTTCTTACATGTTGAACTCAAATACCTGTACTTTCTACTTCTCACATGTTGAACACAAATACCTGTACTTTCTACTTCTTACATGTTGAACTCAAATACCTGTACTTTCTACTTCTTACATGTTGAACTCAAATACCTGTACTTTCTACTTCTTACATGTTGAACTCAAATACCTGTACTTTCTACTTCTTACATGTTGAACACAAATACCTGTACTTTCTACTTCTTACATGTTGAACTCAAATACCTGTACTTTCTACTTCTTACATGTTGAACTCAAATACCTGTACTTTCTACTTCTTACATGTTGAACACAAATACCTGTACTTTCTACTTCTCACATGTTGAACTCAAATACCTGTACTTTCTACTTCTCACATGTTGAACACAAATACCTGTACTTTCTACTTCTTACATGTTGAACTCAAATACCTGTACTTTCTACTTCTTACATGTTGAACTCAAATACCTGTACTTTCTACTTCTTACATGTTGAACTCAAATACCTGTACTTTCTACTTCTTACATGTTGAACACAAATACCTTATTATAGTATTTTTAAACACGAGTATCTGCACTTCTACTTGAGGAAAGGATGTGTGTACTTTTGCCCTCTCTGCTTATGTAGCTTCTAATTAAATCTCTCTAAAAATAACCTTTAATTTGAATATGTGCAGCAGCTTCACTTTAAAACATATCCCCCTCAGCTGGAGGCTCTTACTGTGAAGCAGCTTCAGAAAATGCAGTGTATTCGTCACCCTTTAGAAATGTGCAATTCCACAATATAGTATAGTATTTTAAAAGCATACATTTTTCTACACAGCTATGAACTAAGTGGAGAAATGTGCCATTATATTATCAGCTAGCTAGCGAGTGTCTGTGCAAACCTTTTACCTGATGATGAAATAGTGATATTGAATGGTATGTGAATTAATCTTCCTATCCAGCGTCTCTCTAGCTATAGATCGTAGTGTTGTGTATCCTCTAAAGCACGGGTGTCCTAACTACATTTTGAATCGGCCCTCACTCAGCAACGTATACAAAACGTCTGCTTGTCTTATATTGTACTTCTTAAATATATATCAACTATATTACACAGTATTCATGTGTTTATAATAAGCCAGATTTTCAAATAAATTCAATTAAAGTTGAAAACATGTTCGAACAAATCTAAGTAGATAAGAAAAAAGCCCAATGACACATTCACATAACAAGCTTGAAATAGACCCTTCATGTAATCAGCAATCTGAAGCTTCTGTTTGAGGAACGAGCTGCTCACTCAACCCTCTGGAGAGCTGTTTGAGGAACGAGCTGCTCACTCAACCCTCTGGAGAGCTGGGAGCTGGTTTCCTTACAGCATTTCCTTCTTTCAGTCTTTATTTCGAACAGATTAAAAAATAACAAATGTGATAAACAGAATACCGTATTGTTATAATACAGTATTTATCCACATTCATGGTAATATTTGTATTCAACAAAAAAAAGTCTTCATATTAATAATAATAATAAATCATATGTGTCCGAAAGGGAGCAGGAGGAAGCAAATGCTTATTCATTCCCACCCCTTACTTGATCAATGATTGTCCTTTAAATCATTATTCAAGTTATTCCTACATACATTTACATTTATACAAACATGTCTCATCTTCAATCACCTTCTTCATTCTCATAGTTTTCCCCAAAAGTGTTTCTGTGCATCCTTTTAAACTGAATGCTGCTTGTGCTTTGTTTGAACTCCTGCTCCAAACCATTCCATAAAGTCACCCCACAGATTGTTAAACTCATACTTCTCAGAGTTGTTCTGACCTTGAGTTTAAAATGTAGATTTCCTCTCAGATGATACCCCACCCTCTCTGTCTACGAACAATGTTTTTAATGTCCTAGGAAGTAGATTATGTCTGGCTCTGTACATGATTTTCCAAGTATCAAGAATAATTGACTTACATTGGATTGACTTTTCCAACTTATGACAGAACTTATGAGGCAATAGCCCTTTTTCTGTATGTGGCCCTCGTGAAAAAAGTTTGGACCCCCCTGCTCTAAAGTGACATCAAGTCTGAGATGGACCCGAACCTGAGCCTCACTTCTGACTTCCTTCCTTTTCGATGTGTCCTGCTCACTGTGTGTTCATTTTGTTTCTCCAGTGGGATGGGCAACTCCTAAAGCGTCTAGGCTGCCAAAACTAGAGCCCCTCGGAGACTCGAGACATTCTGGTAAAGGCGCCGGCGATGTCCGCTCGTTCTTCACCCCTCACCGTTAACCAACCATTACTTCCTCCTTTTTGCCAAATCCACTAACCCCGTCATAAAATAAAAGCACTCATCATCAGTTTGAGGAGTGTGTGGTGGTTGTGTACGAAGGAAACCATGACGATGTGTGTCGACTTTAAATAAGCATGTCTTTCTCTCTCATCTCACCAGGTGTGTGTGTGAGACTGTGTGTGTGTGTGAGAGACTGTGTGTGTGACACTGTCTGTGAGAGAGTGTGTGTGTGAGACTGTGTGAGAGACTGTGTGTGTGTGTGTTTGAGACTGTGTGTGAGAGAGAGAGAGAGAGAGTGTGTGTGTGTGTGAGACTGTGTGTGTGACACTGTCTGTGAGAGAGTGTGTGTGTGTGTGTGTGTGTGTGTGTATGTGTGTGTGTGTGAGAGACTGTGTGTGCGTGTGTTTGAGACTGTGTGTGAGAGAGAGAGTGTGTGTGTGTGTGTGTTTGAGACTGTGTGTGTGAGACTGTCTGTGAGAGAGTGTGTGTGTGTGTGTGTGTTTGAGACTGTCTGTGAGAGAGTGTGTGTGTGTGTTTGAGACTGTGTGTGAGACTGTCTGTGAGAGAGTGTGTGTGTGTGTGTTTGAGACTGTCTGTGAGAGAGTGTGTGTGTGTGTGTTTGAGACTGTCTGTGAGAGAGTGTGTGTGTGTGTGTTTGAGACTGTGTGTGTGTGTGTGTGTGTGTATGTGTGTGTTTGAGACTGTGTGAGAGAGAGTGTGTGTGTGTGTGTGTGAGTGTGTTTGAGACTGTCTGTGAGAGAGTGTGTGTGTGTGTTTGAGACTGTGTGTGTGTGGGTGTATGCGTGTGTTTGAGACTGTGTGTGAGAGAGAGAGAGTGTGTGTGTGTGTGTGTTTGAGACTGTCTGTGAGAGAGAGAGTGTGTGTTTGAGACTGTGTGTGAGAGAGAGAGTGTGTGTGTGTTTGAGTCGCTTTGTGTGTGTGTGTTTGAGACTGTGTGTGTGTGTGTGTGTGTGTGTTTGAGACTGTGAGAGAGAGTGTGTGTGTGTGTGCGTGTGTGTTTGAGACGCTTTGTGTGTGTGAGAGAGACTCTGTGTGTGTGAGACTGTCTGTGAGCGAGAGAGAGTGTGTGTGTGCGTGCCTGTGTGTTTGATTCGCTTTGTGTGTGTGTGTGTGTGTGTGTGTGTGTGTGTGTGTGTGTGTGTGTGTGTGTGTGTGGTGTGTGTGTGTGTGTGTGTGTGTGTGTGTGTGTGTGTGTGTGTGTGTGTGTGTGTGTGGATCCTGCATGTCGACAAAGACTTATTGTTTCTGTGTTTTCTCCACATCCCATCTCCTGCTTTCAGTGTTATAGCGAGATCTCTAATTGATTTCTCTTGCAGGCCTTTTCTCTGGATGTAGTCGTTTTCTAACTTAGTCAAATCCTTTTTCCCCTCCTCCCTCCTTACACAGAATTTCACAAGAAGCCTCTCCCTCCTCTCGCCAAGCGGCCGAACGGCGACTCTCACGACATCGTTTTTTAAACTTCCTGTTACCGATTGAGCTCGTCCAATCATGGCTCTCTCTCCCTCCTTTCTTTTTGTTTGCTTTCTGTCTCAAGCGAGCGCCGTGTAGACGCCAAACTCAGAGACTCCTGAGGCGCCGAAGACTACGAAACCCAGGAGCATCATGGGAAATAAAGTGCTGATGGGAAGCAGCTTACCCAGGAGCATCATGGGAAATGAAGTGCTGATGGGAAGCAGCTTCACAAACGGACGCGATTGAGTGACGGTGCTTTCTTTAGACTGACATTTTCTACTGTTATCAGTGTTAGACGGTACATGTGTCCCACAGAAAGGCTTTTAATTGACTCAGAATGTAAATATGTCCGCTCTAACCTTATATATGTTTATGTCTGTTTCTGAATAATGGATTTGTACACACACGCCGCCATTAAACAATGACCATATATTTGCACCTTCGGTTTTGTAGTGTAGACAAAAGGTGTTTTGATATCTCGGAGGTTAAGTGGCTTTTCACAGCTCAGTGCTTTAAATCTGATATTTTTTAACGGTGGGAACAGTTTCCCTTTTTACAAAACAAGCAGACATGTGTGTGTGATTCGCCGCACTTCGCTGTACATGGAGAAATAAATACACTACATTATTGTTGTTAAAAGGTCAATTTTAGAGATGAGTGTCCTGACATTTCACTTTTTGTCTCATAAGGGATTTGTATTTATTGTTTAAAATGTAAACATATATTTGTCTACAGGGCTACAGATTGTTTACTCTGTGTATCTGCTTTGAAAGTGATATTTCTCTCGAGGCAGACTCCTCCTCTGCTGCTGTTTTTGTTCCAGCTTTTCCCGCACCCATTTTCACTTTGATAAAAATCTGAAAATAGCTATAAAATCTCAATAAGCACAAATCAGGATGAAAGAACTTGGAAAGCCAACATTGCCCCAGTTTAGAGTTTGCAGGAAGGGAGGAGAACATTTCTTCGTCTGGAACCGCCAATACTGGGTCAGAAGAACACATGATGTGCAGAAGAGGGAAATATCACTTTAAAAACATTGAATCCTGTATTTCAGATCCACAGCACTCACTCTCTGTTCATGAGCTAGATGTTTGAAGAAATATTTTTTCTACGCAGTTTGGATTTTATAACCGCACAATAAAATATGTTTTTCCGTATTTTCTTCTCGACTGATTGTTTCTACGTCATGAGCAGCTGGATTGGAAGTGTTTGTTTTATGTTTGGTTCATCACACAGCACCTGCTGAGCGAACACCTGCGTGCTGATGGTTTATTCAGTATTTCTGCAGCTTGAAATCATAAAAATGATGATTATTGTTATGACTGAACACTGTCACTGTCAGAAAGGTGATCTCGCGGGGAAATAGAGATATTTGGGATGTTTTAAGGGGAAATTAAGCATTTATATTAAAAAGCAATCTTCCAGTCATAGTGTAGCAACCACACACAACAGATGATGCTGATTGGTTTGAATTTAAATCATATTTTTGCTATTAACCTTAAAATAATTTACTTTTATGGGACTTTTTGAAACCATATTACAAAATTATTCACAAAAGCGTAATAAAAAACAACATAACGTACTGTAAGATGAAAGCATTATAAAAAGCGTACAAATTAGGTAATATATTAAAATAATACAATTATAATTGGCTGTTGGACAAAGCAAGGAATTGCCGTCTTTTGATTAGTTTGGGGGGAAATGTCACGTTGCCTGATTAACGTTTTATGACAACAGCAAACCCAATGAACTCACAAACACACTCATTCCCAGTCCGGTCACAGAGTACAGTAATGATTTGTCACAAATACAAATGAAACAGCCCAGGGGTAAAGCATTTTTCAACGTGCTTGTAATAAAACAAGCAAAGCTGCTTAAATGAGCCTGGAGAAAATTAACACCTGTAACAAAATGATGGATTATGTGAAAATGTGTTTTTAGAAAGAAGCTGTGAGATTGAACCCGCTTGTTGACAAAGTCATTACACATCTTCAGAGTACAGAGACATATCTGCCAGGACTTTATTAGGACTAACATCAGGAAATGTATCTCCAGAGAGAGGTAGTAATGATTTTTTATAATTGTAAACAGTGCGTGACAGGTTTAGAAATGAGTTTCCTTTCCAAATAAAAATCCACCGCTCCTCATTTAGACATTCAAACATCTGCTCGCAGCTCCTACAGGCCATGTCACCGGCATCCAGGACATTGCAATAATGTGTCGTCTCATTACTGTGCTCCCTGTTGTCGATATACAGACAGGCTTCATTTAGGTGAGTGATGTCATGATGTGGAGCCCTGCAGGACATCGAGGAGCAGCAGATGCACCGCTGCCCTTAAGCAGATGCTTTCAAACCATCAATCCGCCGCTCATTATGCACACACTCCTCCGGATCAATCTGTTACGTCGAGTCCATTCCAGGAGCCATTCTGTGATGAAGTGTTGTAATTTACACTTTTCTACCGCGAACCCCAAGTCTGCATCTGTTTCAGTTACTCAGATAACCCAGAATGCCTTTCAGGAAAAGTCTGCAGAGAGGAAGAGAGGACGTTTTCATGTCAGGGAAAAGTCAGCGTCATTATGTGGCTTATACAATTGTTAAAAATGGCCCCAAGCATGAGGAAGCTGCAGGATTACAAGAAGATGTGGCATTGCATTTTAGTCTGAGGATTCTCTCAGTGGAGGAAATGGTCTCTTCAACAATGGATGTGTCCTTTTGCAAATGTAGGTGCAGAGGGAACATGTTCTGCTATCAAACCATATCATTGCTGTGTCCTTTTGTTTGATCCTGGTCAGATTTTGTCTGATTTTGATTGACGTTTTGATTGGCTAGTTGTAGAAAAGTTGCCTGATTGTATTGATTTTCATGCAGACCGATGAGAGAGTCTGATTAGAACAGTTATAAAGACTTTGGGACTTCCTGTGCGCCAGAGCATTGACGTACGTGATCACCTATTATCCTCTGATACTTCATAACTTCAGGTAAAACTTCTTGAACGTGCAATTATTCGTCTGATATTGATATTTTCTTATCAAGCTCCACATTTGTGGAATCAGCTTCCAGTTTGTGTTCGGGCGGCAGACACCCTATCCGTTTTTAAGAGTGCGCTTAAGACCTTCCTTTTTGATAAAGCTTATAGTTAGGGCTGATTAGATTCAGCCCCTAGTTTTGCTGATAGAGGCTTAGTTTGTCGGGGGACATCTTCCTTCTTCCTTCTCTCTGTCTGTACCTGTGTACTCTCATGTTCCGATTAACCCAGCTTCCCCACATGTCTTTCTTTTTGGTGTCTATATACGCCGGGATCCGGAGTCATGGATGATCCTGCGCTCCTGTGTCCTGGATCGCGAGCCCTGGATCTTGAGTCGTGGCTGTGGTCCTGGATCATAGGTCCTGGATGGATATCCTCGTGGATTCATCTTCCTATTATACACACATGCATTTCCAAACATTTGGTCTACCTATGTTTCAAAATGTATTATCTTTTCAATTTACACACGGCATCTATTGCACGTCTGTCCGTCCTGGGAGAGGGATCCCTCCTCTGTTGCTCTCCCTGAGGTTTCTCCCATGTTCCCTTTAAACTGTGGGTTTTCTCTGGAAGTTTTTCCTTGTACGATGTGAGGGTCTAAGGATAGAGGGTCTAAGGACAGAGGGTCTGAGGACAGAGGGTCTAAGGACAGAGGGTCTGAGGACAGAGGGTCTGAGGACAGAGGGTCTAAGGACAGAGGGTCTGAGGACAGAGGGTCTGAGGACAGAGGGTCTGAGGACAGAGGGTCTAAGGTCAGAGGGTCTAAGGACAGAGGGTCTAAGGACAGAGGGTCTGAGGACAGAGGGTCTGAGGACAGAGGGTCTAAGGACAGAGGGTCTGAGGACAGAGGGTCTAAGGACAGAGGGTCTGAGGACAGAGGGTCTGAGGACAGAGGGTCTAAGGACAGAGGGTCTGAGGACAGAGGGTCTGAGGACAGAGGGTCTAAGGACAGAGGGTCTAAGGACAGAGGGTCTAAGGACAGAGGGTCTAAGGACAGAGGGTCTGAGGACAGAGGGTCTGAGGACAGAGGGTCTAAGGTCAGAGGGTCTAAGGACAGAGAGTCTAAGGACAGAGAGTCTAAGGACAGAGGGTCTGAGGACAGAGGGTCTGAGGACAGAGGGTCTGAGGACAGAGGGTCTAAGGACAGAGGGTCTAAGGACAGAGGGTCTAAGGACAGAGGGTCTGAGGACAGAGGGTCTAAGGACAGAGGGTCTGAGGACAGAGGGTCTGAGGACAGAGGGTCTGAGGACAGAGGGTCTGAGGACAGAGGGTCTAAGGACAGAGGGTCTGAGGACAGAGGGTCTAAGGACAGAGGGTGTCGTATTGTCATACTGATATTCTGTACAAACTGTGAAGTCCACTGAGACAAAATGTAACATTTGTGATATTGGGCTTTAAATAAACATTGATTGATATTTAGAGTTAGCATTGGAAACCACTGAAAATCCTTTCCCATAACAAGGGGTCAAATAATACCCAGTAATAAAGCGATCCTGCTAACAAGCATTATTTGTGCAGCAAGAGCCACTTCGCCTGCTCTACTTTGTTTTCACATTTCACTGTGTGGCTCTACCTCATAAGTGCACAAACAAGTCCTGTTATGTATTCAGGAAGGCTAGTGAAAACATCAGGTGTGTGTGTGTGTGTGTGTGTGTGTGTGTGTGTGTGTGTGTGTGTGTGTGTGTGTGTGTGTGTGTGTGTGTGTGTGTGTGTGTGTGTACTGTATCTGCTCCCTATTACACCTTGAACGAGTCAAAGCAAAGCTCCCATATGTGAAGCAGCTTATAAGAGACGAGGCATGCACTGTCTCACTGAAGGACACACTGATGGACACAGATATCACATCTGTGGCCATGGGATCCACTCAGTGTGTGGATATTCATGTTTTTCAATGTGCAGTATTTCCTGATATTCAGCCTAGAAATTCCCCTAAACGTTTTGAAGCGACAGCAACACTGAGTACCACAGATCTGGACCCAAATATCTCCTTTGCATTTGTTTTAAAGCATTCACTGAGTTGTTTTAGATGCTCTTTCCATCATAAAGCATTCTGTGTAGCTGTAGCATAACCCCTCCCCTCCTCTCTTCCTGTACCGTTATAAAAGACAGTGAAGAAGACATTTGTTAGGACACATTACGCTGATAAGCCATCGCTTTACAACGCCTACTTTTCATCCTACAGCACGCAGCAATATCTGAAAGCACCTCGTGTGTGTGTGTGTGTGTGTGTGTGTGTGTGTGTGTGTGTGTGTGTGTGTGTGTGTGTGTGTGTGTGTGTGTGTGTGTGTGTGTGTGTGTGTGTGTGTGTGTGTGTGTGTGTGTGTGTTATCTAGAGCAATCATTAAATCTCCATTATGCCATTTAAAAAATGCCGTGATGAGCTCTGTGTCAACAGCACCCAACTTGTCATGATACCCCGAGGCTCAAATAAAGAGCTAATAATGAACAAGTGGCGTTCTGGGTGGTGGTGTGTGCATCTGTCTTTAAACTGAGGTAGAAAAGGTAATGGGTAATTGAGTGTGCTTGTGTGCTGGAGGGGGTTACGCAGCAGTAGACTGAGCCTACGGGGAGTGTACAGGGAATCACTGCAGACATGTGTTACTGCCTGCAGAGGGCAATGCAGCTCCAATAAAACCCCGTGGAGATGAATGGCACACAGAGTTGGGAACATTTGGATATTATTGACAACCCTGAGTCTTCTATTCATCTGTGCTGAGTTAATGGATGCTTCCAAGTCTGGCCTGTTGACAAAGAAGGCACAACATGTAGAGGTTAAATCTCCTTTCTTCAGCCACTCAGAAGCTGCAGGGTGGTTTTAAATAATGAGCACAACACCTTTAATGAAAGCCGTGTAATGTCTCATTATGTAACTAAAGAGGGAAAGGAGGAAGTCAAAGAAGCGTCGGAGCAGCTGCTAAATGTACATGTAATGTTGTTGCATACAGAGATGCTGCCAGCAGGGGGCATCATAAAGTATTACTAGTTGTATTGAGGTGAAGGGGCAGGATGTGCAGCATTTGTTGAGAAAGTAATCCTTCATGCAGAGGTCATGCCCTCAGATTCAAACAACCCTGTTTACTGTCACGCAGCACACAACAAGAAATAGTAGGAAAACATTGGAGTATTTCTGCACTTATTTGGTTTCCCTTTGTGACTCATCTGTTGGCCTTCAGCAGCTGATGGAGTTTGCTCAGTTGTGCTTGGATGCGTTATTTGTTATTGTGTGAAATGGAGTTTTGCATCGTCAATAGTCGCTCCCTAAACTAGGAGACACCGTCTTAAAATATCACATTTCCTTTGACATATTTAATCTAAGATAAAATCTAAAGATAAAACTGAGGTAATGGTTTTTGGAGCCAAGTCAGAACGTATAAAAGTTAGCGCTGAGCTTCAGTCTGCAATGTTCAAAACAACAGATAGAGCCAGAAATCCAGGTGTAGTCATGGACTCTGACCTGAGTTTCAACAGTCACATTACAACTGTTACTAAATCAGCCTACTATCACCTAAAGAATATATCTAGGATTAAAAGACTAATGTCACAGCAGGATTTGGAAAAACGTGTCCATGCTTTTATCTTCAGTAGACTCGACTACTGCAATGGTGTCTTCACAGGTCTCACTAAAAAATCTATTAGGAAGCTGCAGCTGATTCAGAACGCCGCTGCTCGAGTCCTCACTAACACTAAGAAAGTGGATCACTCCTGTTCTGAAGTCTTTACACTGGCTTCCTGTGTGTCAAAGAATAGATTTCTAAATACTGCTGCTGGTTTATAAAGCACTGAATGGTTTAGGCCCAAAATACATTTCTGACCTCCTGCTAAATGATGAACCATCCAGATCTCTCAGGTCTTCAGGGACTGGTCAGCTTTCTGTCCCCAGAGTCAGAACTAAACATGGAGAAGCAGCGTTCAGTTATTATGCTCCAAATATCTGGAACAAACTCCCAGAAACCTGCAGGTCTGCTGCAACTCTGACTACTTTTAAATCCAGCAAGAAGACTTTTCTTTTTGTCGCTGCTTTTAATTGAACCATTCACATCTTAGACTGCACTGTAACTTTGATCCATGTACTTTTTTCTTTAAATGTTTATTTTATTAGCTTTTCTTTTTAATGACTGATTTTAAATGCTATTTTCTGAATGTCTTTCATTTTTTGTAAAGCACTTTGAATTGCCTTGTGTTGAAAGGTGCTATATAAATAACCTTGCCTTGCCTTGCCTAAGTCCCAGTTGAAGTCTGCTAGTGGAGTTATCTCTCTTTGAAAACTGACATCAAAGAACCGATTCCTGGACTTTCTTTCATGCCTTTTGACAAGAGCTGCTAATTGCAATCAATGCGACCCATCTTCTTGGAGTGATGCAATGCAGATTGAGTAATGTGAAAGTCTGTTTATGTGGTGTATCCCTGAAGATGCTTTATCAGCTGCTAAACTGTTATTTCATATCATACTGGTTGCAGCATCTCAACGTTGTAGATTTCCTGTGCTCCGATTAGCCTATGGGATAACATGTCTGACATTTATATACCTAACAATTGAAGAGTCATCATCACATCGTCGTTAAAGCGATATCAAATATATATTTTCCCCACTTACAGTGAATTGAATGGACAAACGGCCCCTGCTGCTGCTAAGTGCTGGCTCATGAGATTCACGATTGATTCCCACAAAAGCCATTTGCACGTGTTGGTGAAGATGAATTCAGTTAATGTAAATGAAGAAACCGCCCCACGAAGCACTTGAGCCGAAGCCCTTCGCTATCTAGTGTCCTTATCTGCAAATGTGCTCGGCTGTGCTAATGGCAAACCTATTTCCGTGTCACATCACATTGCATTTCTGACCCGAGTACTCATCGAAAACAATGGGCTGTTTGCCGCAAGCACTCAATTCATTGCCAACAACATCTCGGTGTCAGCACACGTGATAGGGACACAATGCACGCCTTGATTAAGGTCGGGGAAATAAAAAAGTAAAGGTTAGCAAATGGGAGAAAGAGATGCAGAGAGGCAGTAAAAAAAGGGAGATTAGGTGCGAGAAAGGCAATGAGAGATGGGAGGGAGAATAAGAAAAGCAGATAAGGGATAATGAGGTGTTCCCAGGAAGAGTGATAGAGAATGGAAAGGAAAAAGCGCAAATAACGGGTGAATTGTGGAAGAGATAAAGGTGGAGAAGCAGCGGAGGGAGGTGGGGGTCTTCTGGCTCAGCAAAACGGAGGCTAAGAGTGTTAGCGGCGCCACACTGAGAGGGTAACAGGATGGAGAAGACAGATGAAGCCATCGGTCTCTGAGTGACAGGGTGCTCTGAGGGCAACATGACACAATGTGGGAACAACAGCACACAAAATAGCCGTGTTTGTTGTAGAAGTTGTAAAAAATGCATGCATTGCATTGTGCTAAATGTGACAGATGATTGACACGTGTCTCATAGCTGCAAGACAATAATAATGACATCTGTTGGCCTTCAGCAGCTGATGCAGTTTGCTCAGTTGTGCTTGGATGTATCCAGTGCTGGAATTGGGCCGGTACTCACCGGTACGCAGTACCGGCACTTCTGGTTCTGACCCATGGAGTACCGGCACTTCTTGCTCAGTACCGGCATGCTGGCGGTACTCCGGTACTCATGCACCGTGCCAGTACTCAACACTCTCCCGCCGTTCTTATTATACATCCATATATATATATACAGCCGCCCGGTACTCAGTAGATGCGTCATGAGGTGCCGAACGGACATTCTCATCGCTCTAACCGCTGGAGTTTCACAGAGGCTGTCAGCTGTTTACTCCTGTCATTCAAACAGAACGTGCTGGAGAGGGGGCGGGGCTTATCTTCTCCATGTAAATACTGTGGTGGAAACGACTATGTCAAAATTAACCTATTTGACCGTGATTTAATAGTAATACACGTTTCAAAATAATAATAATAATAATGCCGAAGTAACAACATACTGAAAACTGTTAGTAAAACCATGTTTTAATGCTTTACAATTTACGTACCTAGATGCACGTGTGTTGTGTTTATGCAGTGCAACTCCCACCCAGTGGGTGGCTATGTAGAGTGATAGAACAGAGCAGGCACGCCCCCGAGAGAAGGAAAGCAAGTCACGTCACAAATTAGCATTTCTAAAATGTTAGCGTGGATTAATAAAAGTGCAAAAAGACAGCGGTTGTCGCCGGAAGAAACTTCAAATACAGAGAATGCTGTGCCTGTGTTGGAAATTGTGTCTGATGGGGAGCTTTCTTTGGTTGATCCTCCTGCTCCAAGTTCTAGTGCATTAGCATTAGCACTAGCTCCGCCGCCTCCTCCAGAGCCTCTAACGTTAGCTGCTGCTGGCGCAACTGCCACCACCAACACCGGGCAAAGCGATGCACCTGACTGCTGGACAACGGACCAGGTGCAATATTTTTGCAAGACCAATGCATGGCTCCTTCTTAAAGATAAGAAGCTAGGATGTCGGATATGCAGAGATGTCAAATCGTTGGGAATACACACTGGACAAGGACGGAAACTGTCAACTGAATGGGGTGAGTGTGCAGTGTCTCATTTTGGTGTTGACAAGGGCAAACAACAAGCTAGCCTGAGAAAAAAAATCAAAGAACATAAAGAATCACAAGCCCATGTAAAAGCTGCTGACATCCTTACATCTGCTTCACGTGAAACTATTCAACATCAAGTGCAGTCTATGCATAAATCTGAATTAGACACCACTATCAGAGTTTTTTCGAACGGCATATAAAATTGGCAAACATAGCCGGCCATTCACAGACATGCCAATTGATTTGAATGTACAGAAACTGAATGGGCTGAACGTGGGCAGGGTTTTGCACTCCAATAAAACCTGTGGCGAAATCATCGACCACATAGCTCATGAGCTGAAGAAAAAAATGGCAAAAGACATTACAGAAAACCAAAGAAAACTCTGTGTTTTGGTCGATGAATCTACCACTATTAGTGGTAAAACGGTGCTTGTTGTGTGTCTACGCTCAGCATTAGCTGATGCTGAGCCCGAAACGTTTTTTTGGGAGCTGATCGAGTTGGATGGAACAACGGCTGATGACATCACAAAGGCGTTAATGGAGTGTCTTGGAAGAGATTTTAACGAGGACTTTTTAGGTCAGTGTTTCGTTTCATTTGCATGTGATGGGGCTTCAGTCATGCTAGGGAAGAGAACAGGCGTTGCTACCCAGTTGTGTAGTAAATTCCCAAGCCTGTTTGTGTGGCACTGCTCCAATCATCGTCTAGAGCTGGCAGTTGGGGATGTGGTCAAGGAGGTCTCAGGGCTCAATCATTTCCAGATCTTTTTTGACAAACTCTATTCCTTGTTCCATGCCTCCCCCAAAAATCAGAGGCAGTTAGCGCAGTGTGCGCAAGCAGTCGGACAGAGTCTCCTGGTGATAGGGCGTGTTTTGTCCATCCGCTGGGTGGCTTCAAGTGAAAGGAGCGTCAGAGCAGTCTGGGAAAACTACCGAGTGCTTCATGATCACTTCACAAATGCTGCAAACGACACGAGCAGGGATTCCAGAGACAGAGCAAAGTACAAGGGCCTGGATGATGTGCTCACATCTGCAACGTTTGTCAGCAATCTGGGACTGATGTACGATGCGCTCACAGAGCTCAGCGACCTCTCTCGGCAACTCCAAAAAAGAGAGATGACACTGCCTACAGCAGATAGGCTCTTAACTCGAGAAATACGAGTTTTTGAATCCATGGTCACCATGCCTGGCCCACACATGACTACAGTTCATACAGCTCTAGCTGAGAAGTCCTTCAAGGGTGTTGCCCTGCGTGAGAATGGCAGGCTTGTACAGATTCATGCAGGTCAGTTTTTCCGCAGTATGGTAGAGAATCTGAGACACAGAATGACTTCCACAACCTCCTCTCATGTCAGCACAAGAGAAATCCCATTACATGGCCGGGAGGCCCGGGACAATCAGCTAATCCAGGACATGAAAGTTATCCATCCTGGAAGTTGGCCTGAAGAGGAGTTAGACGTACAGTATGGGGACGTAGAGGTGCTACGTTTGTGCGAAGTGCTGAAAGTGGACAGAAGAGAGACTGTTCAGGGCTTTCGCGAATACAAGGAAACCAGGGCATCCCGTACACCTGCTGCCATGGAGCCTCTACTGAAAGCAGTCCGAACCATCGCTGTCTCCACTAGTGAGTGTGAGCGGGCATTCAGCTGCATGAACGATATCCTTACTGCAAAAAGGAATGCTCTCTCTGTCAGCCGACTGTCCAGCCTGGTTTTCATTAAATGTAATGGACCATCACTAGGACAGTTCAATCCGGAACAGTATGTGAGGTCCTGGCTGGCAAAGGGAAGGAGAAGTGCTGATGAAAGAGCCTGTCCAGCTCCAGCCCCTGATACTGATGTCCCCAAGGCCTTCTGGAGCCTTTTCTAACAATGTGAAGTATATTGCAAAGCAGCTCACCCAGTGAGAAGACTTTTGGCATAATGTGCCGATTTGTACAGATCCTGGAGATAGAAGGACTTCAGACCAACCAGGGAGTTATCTGATCAGCTTGGTGTTCAATGTAACTCTTTACCATGGCTCAGACTTTGTTACTTGCAGTTACAGTTTCTCATTTTAGATTGTGCAAATTTTGCATTTGTTTTTACATGTTCTTTGTTCATGCTCTTTATCATTTTTCTGAGTTGGAAAGTTAGATTGCATCATAGTTTACTTTATACATATTTGTATTCTTCAGTGGTGAAGTATATTGCAAAGCAGCTCAGCCATGTGAGAAGACTTTTGGCACTTTTTCGTTTTTCGTTTTCTGAGTTGGAAAGTTAGATTGCATTCAAAATGTACAGAAATACTTAATTTTGTTAAAGCTTTTTATAAAAAATGCTTCTGACCAGAGCTTTGTTTCCTTGTCATTAATGTTGAACACCACCAGAGGTGCTCTCACCTGAAAGGTCTCTGCTTCATGTGTCTTCAGCAGAAGATCTAGACTTTGATTGCTATATTTTCAGTTAATATTGACCTTACTGAGCTTTAGCCATATCCGCTGCCTATCATAAAAAATGTTAAGTACAGTGAACCTTTCTAAAATATACAGTAGTAAAGAGACAAACCCACCAGCATTATAGTAGCCAAATTCTTGTTTGTGGGCTGTATATATAAAATTGACTTGAAAAAGTTGCTGATTTTAGAGTACTGGCACCTTTTTCATTCCAATTCAAGCACTGGATGTATCATTTGTTACCATGTGAAATGTTGTCAACACTGGGAGTTGTGCATCGTCAATAGTCGCTCCCTAGCTAGGAGACACGGTCCTAAAATATCACATTACGCACTATATCCTTTGACATATTTAATCTGCAGTTAATATAGTTAGATAGATGAAGCCTCTGAGGGCAACATATGACATAATGTGGGAACAACGGCACAGAAAATAGCCGTATTGTAGAAGTTGCAAAAAAAGTATGCATTGCAGTGCTACATGTGAGGGACAGATGATTGACACGTGTCTCATAGCTGCAAGACACACTGGCATTGACTACTTAAAGTGAAACCCCCTCCTCCATTCCTGCTCACTATGAGGCATGTGAGAAAATCCTTGGCTGTTTCTGTACAAGTGATTCATTATCCTTTAAGAGCCGCTCTTAACGTCACTCCACCACTCACTCACTCACTCCACCACTTCTGTGAGAGCTCGTAAGTTGCTGGAAAATATGTTCTTTACTTTTATCAAATGATTTTTGATATGATATTCTGCGGTTTATTGACAGTAGTATTTTTATCTTAAAAAAGCTTCGAGAAAAAGCTCTCCACTGCATTTCTGCGTATCAAGGATCAACAGGTCATTAAATATGTAAATAAAGCATATCAGTTTCCATTGGACTCTTACAGTCTTACAGTCTCGACAGTTATGTTAGGTCAAGTTGTTTTTTATAGTGTTTTGGTCTTGTCACTTCCTGTTTTTATTTTGAAATTCCCTCTCATTCCAGATCCCACATGTCCTGCCTTTGTGTGTTTCCCGCCCTTGGGATTGCTTGGCCCTGCCCTGATAGTTTTCACCTGTGCCCACCCTCCTCACCTATAAATAGCCCTTGTGTTTCTTTGCCAAGTGAGTTTTGTTTTGAAGTACGACGTAGTTTTTGTTATTTAACTATACTTTCTATTTTTGGAAAGTACGACTTAGTTTTGTTATTAAACAACATTCTATTTTTGGACAACTGTCTCCGAGTCCTGCTTTTGGGTCCTGTGTCTCAGTTCATAACATACAGGAAATATAACATTGGTTTATTTTTAACACTGGTGTGTTTCTTGTGTCAGCGTAATTGTCTGAGGTGCAAATCATGTGAGAAATGCTGAGCGAAGAAAAGGAAGTATATTCAGGTCTCAGAAAAGCTTGAGTGGAGCTGATATTATTTAGTTGAAATCAACAGACCAATACAAAAGACACGTTTTGAGGTGTTCATCTATTTTTAATTGAATGTCTCTTGAAATGAAAATCCCAAATATAGATTTTTTTTTCTTGCCAAAATTCTAGTAATTGCCTGTGTTTTTCCTCCTTTGGCTTCTCATGTGGTTCTGTACTTTTCTCCATTAATCTAAAGTGTGGTTTTGACGCCTACACAAACTATGATTCTGTTTCCCACTGAAAGACCGATCCATGCTGAGTTGGGCCATGATTACTCGCTAGAAGACAGCAGAGGAAAGGAAAGAGAAAATCATTAGGGAGCTGTCAGGGACGTAAAACACTCAGTCCTCAGCGGCGCTGTTGTTGTTGAAATATTCCTGCTTCTGATGAGCACACAGGAGGCAACGACCGAGAAGATAAGAGAGAGAGAGAGGATGTGAAAACCAACAAGAAACAAGGCCTAGTCTAACTCTTGAGGATACAAGAGGAGAATACAAAGACCACCTTTAAAGAAGTCACCGTGAGTTGGTGTGTGCAGGGCCGCCCCTAGCCAACTTGGGGCCCCAAGCGACATTGTGAGATGAGCCCCCCCCCCCAACCGACAGGAGTGAAAAAAATGTTTTTGGAAACAAAGTAGGCTACTTTGCAAATATAATTCCTGTTTATTATTATTATTATTATTATTATTATTATTATTATTATCAACAGTTACTTTTTTATACAGTGAGGTAAATGGTAAATGTGCATGTATGTCGTTCAGTATGCGTTTACAGGTACGTCTGCATTTCCTGCCAAATACTAGCCTCAAAAAGATTCAAATATAATTAATGCAAATAAACTACTTCTACTACTAATAATAATCAATTCAATAATATAAATACTATATTATTTTATTATAATATAGTTGTAATATAGTCAAGACAAAACATGCTTATGACAAAAACTGATATTTCTTAAATCTGTATTCAAACGTAGTTCCCTCTGTCAGCAATGTATCAACAACTACACACACATTTATATCAGTATTTCTCTGTGTTGTGGTTGACATGATGATGACTGTTAGGAGTTAAGGGGAGAGGCTGAGTGTCACCATGACGATGACTGTTAGGAGTTAAGGGGAGAGGCTGAGCGTCACCATGATGATGACTGTTAGGAGTTAAGGGGAGAGGCTGAGCGTCACCATGATGATGACTGTTAGGAGTTAAGGGGAGAGGCTGAGCGTCACCATGATGATGACTGTTAGGAGTTAAGGGGAGAGGCTGAGCGTCACCATGATGATGACTGTTAGGAGTTAAGGGGAGAGGCTGAGCGTCACCATGATGATGACTGTTAGGAGTTAAGGGGAGAGGCTGAGCGTCACCATGATGATGACTGTTAGGAGTTAAGGGGAGAGGCTGAGCGTCACCATGATGATGACTGTTAGGAGTTAAGGGGAGAGGCTGAGCGTCACCATGATGATGACTGTTAGAAGTTAAGGGGAGAGGCTGAGCATCACCATGATGATGACTGTTAGGAGTTAAGGGGAGAGGCTGAGCGTCACCATGATGATGACTGTTAGGAGTTAAGGGGAGAGGCTGAGCGTCACCATGACGATGACTGTTAGGAGTTAAGGGGAGAGGCTGAGCGTCACCATGATGATGACTGTTAGGAGTTAAGGGGAGAGGCTGAGCGTCACCATGATGATGACTGTTAGGAGTTAAGGGGAGAGGTTGAGCGTCACCATGATGATGACTGTTAGGAGTTAAGGGGAGAGGCTGAGCGTCACCATGACGATGACTGTTAGGAGTTAAGGGGAGAGGCTGAGCGTCACCATGATGATGACTGTTAGGAGTTAAGGGGAGAGGCTGAGCGTCACCATGATGATGACTGTTAGGAGTTAAGGGGAGAGGCTGAGCGTCACCATGATGATGACTGTTAGGAGTTAAGGGGAGAGGTTGAGCGTCACCATGATGATGACTGTTAGGAGTTAAGGGGAGAGGCTGAGCGTCACCATGATGATGACTGTTAGGAGTTAAGGGGAGAGGCTGAGCGTCACCATGATGATGACTGTTAGGAGTTAAGGGGAGAGGCAGAGCATCACCATGATGATGACTGTTAGGAGTTAAGGGGAGAGGCTGAGCGTCACCATGATGATGACTGTTAGGAGTTAAGGGGAGAGGCTGAGCGTCACCATGATGATGACTGTTAGGAGTTAAGGGGAGAGGCTGAGCGTCACCATGATGATGACTGTTAGGAGTTAAGGGGAGAGGCTGAGCGTCACCATGACGATGACTGTTAGGAGTTAAGGGGAGAGGCTGAGCGTCACCATGATGATGACTGTTAGGAGTTAAGGGGAGAGGCTGAGCAGTCACCATGATGATGACTGTTAGGAGTTAAGGGGAGAGGCTGAGCGTCACCATGATGATGACTGTTAGGAGTTAAGGGGAGAGGCTGAGCATCACCATGATGATGACTGTTAGGAGTTAAGGGGAGAGGCTGAGCGTCACCATGATGATGACTGTTAGGAGTTAAGGGGAGAGGCTGAGCGTCACCATGATGATGACTGTTAGGAGTTAAGGGGAGAGGCTGAGCGTCACCATGATGATGACTGTTAGGAGTTAAGGGGAGAGGCTGAGCGTCACCATGATATGACTGTTAGGAGTTAAGGGGAGAGGCTGAGCGTCACCATGATGATGACTGTTAGGAGTTAAGGGGAGAGGCTGAGCGTCACCATGATGATGACTGTTAGGAGTTAAGGGGAGAGGCTGAGCGTCACCATGATGACTGTTAGGAGTTAAAGGGAGAGGCTGAGCGTCACCATGATGATGACTGTTAGGAGTTAAGGGGAGAGGCTGAGCGTCACCATGATGATGACTGTTAGGAGTTAAGGGGAGAGGCTGAGCGTCACCATGATGATGACTGTTAGGAGTTAAGGGGAGAGGCTGAGCGTCACCATGATGATGACTGTTAGGAGTTAAGGGGAGAGGTTGAGCGTCACCATGATGATGACTGTTAGGAGTTAAGGGGAGAGGCTGAGCGTCACCATGATGATGACTGTTAGGAGTTAAGGTGAGAGGCTGAGTGTCACCATGAAATGTGCAAATTGACATAAAAATGAATAAAAGGGAAAAAATGCTCCATGTTTTTTAGGCTGTAAACTTTAACTGTTATGTAAGCCAACTAGACAGTGTATCACTCTTCCTCCTGTACATTAGCAGATCAAAGGCATCACATTGAATGAATGTTAAATAAAGGATGCTGGAAATAACTGCATCTCCATTAGCCTACATGCTCTGCAGAGACTGCCTTCTTCATGTCGTGAATTGCAGCTGATGTTTTAATATGGCAATTGTCAATTTGACTTATACAACATTCGCAAGTTGTACATTTGACTCATACAATAACCCACCTTCGAGTGATGCTCTAGTTTCTTCATGTTTTGTTTTTTTCCCTCTTGCTTGCGCCGGACTGAAACTGTCTTTTCACCGACATCTCTTCACCTGCACTAGTGGCCGTATCAAAGCCGTGATTGGTCAGATGTCGGTTCATTGCAACGGTGTCGGGTTACAGACGTGCTCCCCGTGTCACCTCTCACTCTCACGGGGGATGCGCGGAGAACTGAGCGGAGAACTGAGCACAGCAGCTGAGGCCCTCTGGGCGGGGCCCCATGCAGCCTGCGTGATTGGCCTTAGGGAGGGGCGGCCCTGGGTGTAGGTATGCTTTTAGGGCATTTATGTCCACAGTCCTTGCTGTATTACTCTGCCTATTACCTTTACACTTCAATTTAAGAGTTTAATAAAGTATAATTGCTTTTAAAGCCCCTTATGGTGTGTCTCTATATATTTCTGATCTTATCTGCAGATGGACTCTTTAAGTCTGGCACTCAAGTTCTGCTAAATGTGTCACAGATTGGGCTTTAGCTCAAAAATGTGACTCCCCTAAGTGTCTGGATAGTTAAGATCTATCTTCTAGTATAAAAATGTGGCTGCAAATATAAAAACGTCAACATGAATAGGCTCTTACATGTGCTCATTAGTGATATATATATATATATATATATATATATATATATATATGATGATATGAGTCATTTCCTTCTTATGATACTGGACGGTTACGTTAGTGCCACCATTTGGTATTTAACAGAATACAAACCAAACCTTTAAGGACCTTTTCCTTTGAATTGTCCATGTTTGATCACACTAAGAGATTTTTAACATGTAATTCATGGTATTAATGACAGAAAAATCACTACAAAATACCAAACTAGTGGTAGCCTACTGAGATTTGAAGTTGTAATTCATGTTTTTGGCCACTAGGTCCCAGTATAGCCTGCTGTCAATAGTATCCTGGTTTAAAAGCCTCATGCAGCGACACTGACAGCTGACACGGATCAACACTAATCTGCGTGTGAGTCGTGTTCCTGTTCATGTCATCGATAAATGTAAATATTAATGTGTACTTTACTTTCAGATATTAGGAAATATGTGGAGTTTTAGCTGCTAGCACAAGTACTTCCCTTTGTTTACTAGCCATCTGCTAAATGTTTGGTACAGGGCAGCTAGCTTAAAGTTGGTTTAAAATAGTTTAATTCCTCTGTATGTGAATAACTGTTAACAAAAGAGGTGAGACTGGTCCAAAACAGTGCATTTTTAGACTATAAAACCAGAGCCTTTGGGCTAATTCGAGTACTTTTACATGTTTTTAATATGTTGATTAATCCCTGTCCCTTGTCATGAATCAATCAATTCAATTCAGTAAAAAGGAGCTAAAGATGTTTAAAAGAAAGTTGGCTGATATTTGTCATTGGGTTAATCACTGAAGGCAACCCCTTCAATAGATAATAATATTGATCAGAGCTTGCCCTCAGAAAACTACACATTTATAGTTATATAAAGTATATATATTCCATACAGAGTGGCATATTTCCATGGTCAGATATGCTGGCAGTAAATTAAAGCAGAACTTTATTTTGCATTATGAATGCGTGTGGGTGGGTGTGCGGTAGGGCGCCTTTTGATACCGAGAACACAGGATTTCTGTCAAATCAAAAGACAAAACCAAGAGAAACCAGGAGAGGTGCATTGTGGGATGTTGATAGGCATTGAAAAACAGCTGTGCAAAAAGGCATTGAAGGTAGTGAAGAGTGATTGCTCCCTGAGGGGTGAATCACACAGCAGAGAGAGAGAGAGAGAGTGTGTGTGTGTGTGTGTGTGTGGACACCATAATACAGTTCAAGATCAGCTAGCGCAGTACTATCATAATCGTCATTGTTCCACGTGTGACCCCTGCATTTTTTATATCATCAGCTTCTTGCAAAGGTTACGAACGCCACCAGCGTATCAATTACAGCTAAACCTAAATATAGGCTATTCTAAAGAGGAAGCACATCTAACAAGACGCATCTAACAAGACACACATCAAAGACACGCTTTTCATGTGGAAAGTTCACCGACGGTCTGAGTCACTTCAAGGTCTCGGAAATGTGATTTATTTACAGCAGCCGTTGTTTCTGCATGGGTTGGGAAAACATTTATGTAATCCAGATCTGTCGGGTGATTCCTTTGCAGTAAGAGACTGGAAAAAAAGCCAATTCAGCATAAGTGGATTAATGCACCAACCTTTATTTAAATTAACAAGCTGCATTAAAGTTAACGACAGCCTGTAAAAGGTCATAAAATCAAAAATCATTTCAAAAAGCTGCTTGTATCTTATATGTTGAATGTACTTTTTATGCGTATGGGTTTGCAATCTAAGAGCTGCACTCATCCTGATCAATTCGTCCCTATTTGTGATGATTTGGAACAATTTCACAAAGCTTTTTAGTCCTACCGATCTAATTGTGAGTCCGGTACGAGGTACTAGAAGATCTGTGTAAAAGGAAAACACTTAATGTTACGCTAAGTGTGTGTGTTACAGGAGAGAGTGGGGGAGGAGCGCGGTCACAGGAGGTGGAAATCGTCGGCCGTGAAGAAGCAGGTCTGTTGTTCTTGTTGTTTTGTTGTTGTCCTCAGGAAGTGTAGGAACCTGGAGCTGCGTGGGTAGAAAGCTCAACTCATAAAAACACCCTGCAGATCCACTTCCTCGGTGTTTCATGCAATTTATAAGACCGGTTAGATTTCTGTTTTATACACGACAAAAACGAAATCTTGCCCAGTGTCTAATATCTATAGAGTATGTCTCTCCACCTGATATAAGACTCGATAACTTCAGAAGTGACACTGCAGTGAGATATCGGGTCTTGTTTTCAGACAATGCATCATCTTGTTGAGTCAAACATCTTATTTTGAGTTGTATCTCAGATGAAACACATATTTCTTTATACATTTATTAGAAAATCACCAACTAACATCAAGGAAACTTTTGAGCGTTTGCGGCGTAACACAACATTTCCTGATTAGATAGTTCTCCCAGCTAATCACAAGATCTGATTTATCTATCCCTTCTTATTTCAAGAACTGTTACCAAGCACATTTCCACTTGTTCTATTGGCAGATTTTTGTACTTATTTCTTTCATAATTTGTTTCACTTGTTTTTGGAACAGGATTGTTTCCAGTGTAAAACTCATAGAGCAGCTTCTGTGGAAACTAAAGCTCCTCAGATGTGATTATGCATTTAGGAAACATAACGAAACTCCATCGACCCTTTGACATGTACAGCTAACACATCATTATCCTGTTCTCCATTATAACACGGACAAGTTATGTTTTAATATTCATATTTTGTTGTTGCTAACATTAGCACAAGTTTCTCTTTAATGGGGTTGTATCCATTAAATATTTAGGGCTGCATGTTATAAGGAGAATATGGGTTGTTGAATATCATAAAAGCTATATTTTCTACGATAACGTACCCAAAAAATTATGAAAATGACATTTGTTTGACTGATTTTTGTTGATACACTTTCCTTAATTGTGGACATTGCGCTGACACAATACATAATGCAGCCCTAATAATAATAAATATGAAATGCATGCTTAACAAGTTACATTAGGGTTAGTGGTGTAGTTCAGTAACGCTTACTAAAGTTTGCTTTAGAGCAGATTTGTATCATTTAATTTCAAACCTTTATTTAATCAGATTGAGATCATCGATCTCTTTTTCAAGGGAGACCTGCAGCATATAGGTTCCACAGGAAACATAAAACAATAAAGGACGTCATACATTATATTTACATAGTTATAGACATGTACAAGTGCCCATAGTATCAACGAGCATTTCATTTAGCCTAGCTTTAAAAACATGCAGAGGAATGAGATCGCTCAGTTTCAATTCTTGCTGAAGATTGTTCCAAGCAAGTGGAGCTGCACATAAAAGCTGTCTTACCTGAGACAGTCCTTGCTCTTGGCACATCTAACAAGACTACATCATGCGATCTCAGACAATAGCTGCTTGCAGCTCTCTGTGTTATCAGAGAGCAGATAGAATACAGGAGTTTACCCAACAAAGCTTTATAAATAAACGTGTACCAATGACTGAGCCTCCGTACAGTAAATGAAGGCAGACCTGCCTCGGCATACAGGGTGCAGTGATGAGTCAGTGCTTTACAATCTGTGACAAATCTCAGTGCGCTGTGATAGGCGGCATCTAACTTGTTCAGGCGATGGGCAGGTGCATTCATATAGATCAGATCACCATAGTCCAGCACAGGTCAAAGGTCACAGAGCCTTTTCCTGGCCTCAAGCGAGAAACAGGACTTGTTCCTGTAGAAGAAACCTAGCCTAACCCTCAGCTTTTTAAGCAGGTTATTGACATGAAGTTTAAAAGTAAGACAATCATCAAGTCAGATACCAAGGTATTTATAACAGGCAACCACTTTGAGTACTTGTCCTTGCATAGTAACAATATCCAAAACAGGCTCTGGTGTCTTTTTAGCTTTAGAAAAGAGCATTACCTTGGTTTTATCAACATTTAAAAGAAGCTTTAGTTCAGAGAGCTGAGTCTGAATAATGTTAAAAACAGCCTGTAATTTAACAGCAGCCTCCTGAATGGAGGGACCTGCACAGAACATCACGGTATCGTCCACATAGAAATGTAAATTAGCTTCGTCGACATTTTCACCTAAACTGTTGATATGGAGAATAAAAGTGGACCTAAAACAGAACCTTGAGGAACACCATTAGTGATGTTTAACCACTCAGAAGACAGTCCATCAAAGTGAACACATTGGGACCTTTGAGAGAGGTCGTTCACAAACCACCCACTGCATGGCTGGATATGCCGATACTGAGTAGCCTCTGCTTTAAGATGTGATGATCGACGGTGTCAAACGCTTTGGAAAGGTCAACAAATAGAGCTGCACAACTCTGCTTATCATCTAAGATACTCGTAATGTCATTCACCACTTTCATTAATTAATTCCTCTTATAGACTGTCGTTCTTCCACAGTACCACACACTGCTATAAACTACCCGTGACCTTGCTTTTTTCCAGAGGCACATTGTGCTGTAAAGGAAACACGTATTTAAAACTCCAATAGTAAACCTAACGGCACAGTGAATGAATCTTTCTCTGCATATGACATTATAAATGCAGATGCAGACACACGCATTGTGCAGAGCGGACCTTTTGCTCTCTTGCATCACTTCCTTTCATGTCGACTGTGTGTGTGTGTGTGTGTGTGTGTGTGTGTGTGTGTGTGTGTGTGTGTGTGTGTGTGTGTGTGTGTGTGTGTGTGTGTGTGTGTGTGTGTGTGTGTGTGTGTGTGTGTGTGTGTGTGTGTGTGTGTGTGTGTGTGTGTGTGTGTGTGTGTGTGTGTGTGTGTGTGTGTGTGTGTGTGTGTGTGTGTGTGTGTGTGTGTGTGTGTGTGTGTGTGTGTGTGTGTGTGTGTGTGTGTGTGTGTGTGTGTGTGTGTGTGTGTGTGTGTGTGTGTGTGTGTGTGTGTGTGTGTGTGTGTGTGTGTGTGTGTGTGTGTGTGGACCTCTGGGACGACATTTGCTGTTATTTTGTTTGAACAGAGGCAAAGTCTTTTTATCTGCCGTTGTCATTTCAGAAGGTCATCTTTCCGCACAAAGACTGAACTCATTAAATTCATCGCGCTGATAGAACCGGTCACAGGCGTCAGGAAGACTTGTGCAACAGCCGCCAATTGTCACGGCTGAAATTAGCAATCAAGATCCTAAGACAAAATAAATGTATTCAGACGACAATAAAAGAAAAACAATTAGATATTCAGGTCCGTGGGCTCTGAATATTGGAAGTGTAGTTTCGATTCATAAAGAAAGCGCTCCTGCAGTTTTTGTCCCTTGAGTTCCTCGGTTTTATTATCGAAGAGATTTGGAGACGCGAGGCGACGGGAAGGCGTTTCTGTAATTGTAAAAAGATAGGACCGGTCTGGAAGTTTGCTTTGATTCTGCTTCAACTTTAAAACATAAATGATCAATTAAGATGGGAATCATTACTGCAGTCAATGTGTAGAGCAAAGGGCGATTAGACAGGTACGCACGCTAATAAAGGAGGTGATGAATTATATGTCAACAGTGATTGATAATGTATTGGAATGTATCACGATTGAAATCTGCAAAGGAAAAATGTAATCATCAGTTGTGTTTATAAGCAGGGGTGCACATAACTTTGTTTCCCTGGTTCTCAAAGGAGCACCTGGAGATGTTGCTTGGTGCTCATCCTTAAAATGAAACAAACCGTAACTTTTGAGGCGGTCTTGACTTTATTAGCCAGACACACGGCACTGAACACACATGCAGAGGTGAACACAGAACACACATGCAGAGGTGAACACAGAACACACATGCAGAGGGTGAACACTGAACACACATGCAGAGGTGAACACAGAACACACATGCAGAGGTGAACACAGAACACACATGCAGAGGTGAACACAGAACACACATGCAGAGGTGAACACAGAACACACACACTGAGGTGAACACAGAACACACATGCAGAGGTGAACACTGAACACACACTGAGGTGAACACAGAACACACATGCAGAGGTGAACACAGAACACACACGCAGAGGTGAACACAGAACACACATGCAGAGGTGAACACAGAACACACATGCAGAGGTGAACACAGAACACACATGCAGAGGTGAACACGAACAACACATGCAGAGGTGAACACAGAACACACACATGCAGAGGTGAACACAGAACACACACACTGAGGTGAACACAGAACACACACATGCAGAGGTGAACACTGAACACACACGCAGAGGTGAACACAGAACACACATGCAGAGGTGAACACAGAACACACACACAGAGGTGAACACAGAACACACATGCAGAGGTGAACACTGAACACACATGCAGAGGTGAACACAGAACACACACATGCAGAGGTGAACACAGAACACACACACTGAGGTGAACACAGAACACACACGCAGAGGTGAACACTGAACACACTGAGGTGAACACAGAACACACACGCAGAGGTGAACACTGAACACACTGAGGTGAACACTGAACACACATGCAGAGGTGAACACTGAACACACTGAGGTGAACACAGAACACACATGCAGAGGTGAACACAAGACAACATTAGCACGACCAGTAATCCTACAAGCTGTCATCACTTCCCTCCTGACTGTTCTCCTCACTGTCTTCCTCTCTGTCAGACATGGTAGCTGATGATGTAGGCCTACTTCTTTCTCTCTGGTTGAGTCTGCGATTAGCTGCTTGCATCCACAAGTCAGCAGCTGGGTTTGGGTCGAAAGTCTCTGTTGTCATCTTAGACAAGTGGATGTAATCAAATAAGTATGTGAACATAACCAATAACCTACCATAGCCAATAACAAATTAATGTAACTTATTTTATTTGTGTTGTTCATTCATATCTTATTTTACCGTAACATTTATTTATGCATTTTTTTTATCTCCAGTTTTAAAGGATATGTTTGGTTACTGTCCTATAGTTTACATTGGAATGATTTCAAACCTGTTTATCCCAATAATTATAAAGGAGTGCCTTGGAAATATGTGTTTACATAAATTGTGACCAAACTGTTTGAATTTAGATTAAAGTGAACTATCTAACACTCAGAGTCCTTTACCTCACTGAGCTGTAGTATCAGCCTCTCAGTCTGACTGGAGAGGACTCTCCCTCCACATCATTGTAGAAACATCTTCTTCTTCCGTTAGAGCAGCTAGCACCAGATACTAATAACAACACCGGGCGGTGCGCCCTTCTCTCTCTCCCTCGCTCCCTCGCTCCCTCGCACTTTGGCTCTGAGCTGCGGGCGCCAGATAAGCCAACATCCCCCATTTTCATCACTTACAGCACCCATCGTACAGGGCGAATGAAACGTGTAACCGGGGTGAAAAGGGTGTTACATTTACTTAATTATGAATATTGTTACATCAAGGCCGAAAATTAGGATGAGCCCCAACGGTCAAAAATGTTTGTTCTCTCTCTCTCTCTCCTCTCTCTCTCTCTCTCTCTCTCTCTCTCTCTCTCTCTCTCTCTCTCTCTCTCTCTCTCTCTCTCTCTCTCTCTCGCTCTCTCGCTCTCTCGCTCTCTCTCTCTCTCCTCTCTCTCTCTCTCTCTCTCTCTCTCTCAAATGACCCGGTGCTCTTTTTTTTGGCGCAGGTGCGCATTCACTGTAGCCTATATATAGAGCACCCGGCTCTAGTATTGAGATTTTCAAGGACTGGATGGAGGAAATATTCTCAAAAGTGATTCATAAAACAGTTTTCATTTGTGGTGACTTCAATATTGACCTTCTAAATCCAAATAATCACAGCATGACAGAAGAATTTATCAACACAATGTACAGTATGAGTTTATATCCAAAAATTACTAGACCCAGCAGAATCACATCGCACTGTGCTACTCTCATAGACAATATATTCACAAATGACATAGACAACAATACAGTAAGTGGACTCTTAATAAATGATATAAGTGACCACCTACCAGTATTTGTAGTTTATGACAGAAACTACAGTAACAACATGCCGGACAAAGCTATTCAATACAGACGAGTTAGATCAGAGGAAGCAATGACCTTTACTGGCACAAAGATGGGATGATTTATACAAAGAAAACCATATTGACATATGATCAATTCCTGATCATTATATAATACATACTGCCCAATTGTCAAATACAGTAGAAAAATGAAATATGTAGAATGTCCATGGATCACAAGGGGTTTACAAAATGCCTGTAAAAAGAAAAATTCATTGTATAGAGATTTCATGTGAAATAAAACAAAAGAGACAGAGATTAGATATAAAAAATATAAAAATAAATTAACAATTATAATAAGGACATGCAAAAGTGAATACTATCGGAAAATACTAGACACAAATAAAAAGAACATTAAAGGAATATGGAGCTGTTACGATGTGAGGTGCTGGTGAAAGAACGATACGTGGAGAGAGGGTTTTTCATTTATAGGAGACTGCCCGCCTTCCCATTCCAACCTGGCCAATCAGGTCATGGTTCTGAAAGCGGAGTGAAGGGTTAAATACAAAATTAAACACTGTTGTCTACCTTTAATAAAACCCTAAAGGCTTAAGTAAATTCATTATTGCATCGCCATAAATATTATAACTTCAAGAACAACAAGGTCTGCTTAAAACGGATAGTTTTTAACCTAATTGACATAAAATCACACATTTCCTGACCAATCGCGTCCAAGACTCCGCCTACTCATACGGCACATATAAGGAGTACTTTGGAGGCGTGCACTGGGACAAGATGGCCTCCAGGTCTGAACAAAGGAAATGGTGATTACTTGGTGCTTTACAGACTGACAAACGAATTTAGACGCATTTTATTAGTTTGTCTATGTAAACTGTTTTTATAACTTTAACTGAAATAAAGACAACTCAGAAAAAAACATGTACGACCTTTCTTAACAAACAAATAGTTAAGACCAACATGTTAGTGAGGGAGTGTGTGCGCTTCCTCACAGGAGCATACTGAATAGTATTATAACAAATGGGTCTAGAAAAAGGAGTTATCATACTTCATTGACAAGGAAGAGGAAAATATGGATGTTGTATCCAACAGTGTCAATGATTTCTTTGTAAATGTTGGACCTGAATTAGCAGGCAAAATCCCTGATGGAGGAACATCAGAAAAAAAGCTGGAAAACGTAATAAAACGTAATCCTTTCTCAATGTTCCTCACAGCAGTGCATGAAAGGGAAGTAGTTGAAATTGTAACGAAATGTAAAAACAAAAAATCTACCGATTGTGATGACATTGACATGACTGTATTAAAAAAGGTTGTAGATGTTATTTCAAAACCATTCACACACATATGTAACTTATCATTCCAAACTGGTGCATTTCGATGGCTTTAATAGACTCGAAGAAATGACTAGCTCAATTGACCAAAAGAAACATGCCATTGGAATATTCATTGACCTAAAAAAAGCATTTGACACAATTAATCATCCATCCATCTTCTCCCGCTTATCCGTGGTCGGGTCTCGGGGGTATCAGTTCCAGCAGAGAGCCGCAAACGTTCCTTTCCCCTCATCAACCAGCTCTGACTGGGGGATCCCAAGGCGCTCCCAGGCCAGCGAAGAGATATAATCCCTCCACCTGGTCCTTGGTCTACCCCTTGGTCTCTTCCCAGCTGGACGTGCCTGGAACACCTCCCTAGAGAGGCGCCCAGGTGGCATCCTAACTAGGTGAACCACCTCCACTGGCTCCTTTCGACGCGAAGGAGGAGCGGCTCAACTCCGAGTCCCTCCCTGATGACCGAACTTCTCACCTTATCCCTAAGGGAGACACCAGCCACCCTGCGGAGAAAACCCATCTCGGCCGCTTGTATCCACGATCTCGTTCTTTCGGTCATGACCCATCCTTCATGACCAATTAATCATGACATATTAATAAAGAAACTGGAACGTTATGGAATCAGGGGGGTAGTTTTGGAATGGGTAAGGAGTTATTTAACCAACAGGCAACAGTTTGTGAAGCTGGGAGAGTGTTGTTCTTCATATTTGGACATTACATGCGGTGTCCCCCAGGGGTCAGTATTGGGGCCGAAACTATTTATTATGTATATTAATGAAATATGCAATGTATCGACAGTACTCAAGGTTGTTTTGTTTGCTGATGACACTCATATATTTTGTTCTGGGGACAATGCACAGCTACTACTGGAAGAGATCACAGCTGAAATATGCAAACTAAAGTTATGGCTAAACATTAATAAGTTATCGTTAAACTTGAATAAAATAACATTAATCATATTTGGAAATAGCAATACACTAGCATCCATTAAGATAGATGGGATTTTCATTGAGAGTTAAAGAACATAAATGCCTTGGAATCACAATTGATGAGATACTGAGCTGGATACCACATAAAACATATTCATTCCAAAGTCTCAAGAAGTATTGCAATATTAAACGAGGCAAAACAGATTCTTGATCAAAATTCCCTCTACATTCTTTACTGTTCATTGGTGTTACCTTATTTAAGTTACTGTGCAGAGGTTTGGGCCAGTAATTATAAAACTATAACACAATCCCTATTTATTCTACAAAAAAGAGCAATAAGACTTATTAAAAATGTCGGCTATAGGGATCATACAAACCCATTATTCTTAGAGCTACAATTATTAAAACTGTCAGATCTTGTTGAATTCCAAATTGCACAAATCATGTTTAAGGCAAAAAACGTTCAATGACCTGGAATATTCAGATTCTATTTCATAATTTGTGTATGTACATATGTGTATATATATATATATATATATATATATATATATATATATATATATATATATATATATATAGAGACCATTCTCCTAACTTGCCTGTATTTATTAAATGAATGATTATATAAATTATTCAAGGTTAAAGTATACATTGATATTGTATGTTAACATATATGAAGGGGTCGGATTAAATAGGTGTACACTTCTTCCGACCCCTTTTCGGACGTGTAATTAGCTAAAGCTTTGTTGTTTCTTGATATCAGACGATGACACTACAGATTATTCAGTTATTAATTAAATATTTCGTTTTGTTATTGCATTCATTTGTATAGTACTGTATCATGTCTGTATCATCGTTTGTTTCATTTGTCTTTTCTTTGGTTTTACACGCTCGGAAAAAATAAATAAACGAAAGGACACATGGAAATAATACGTTTTATTTAATCAGCTGGCTATAAAGGGAATAATTGTGAAATACATACATATACTTTCTTGCTGAGAGTTACATGAGATGAATGATACAGCTCTGATATGTGGAGGTAATATGAAACTACAGCCAGGAGCTGATTAGCTTAGGGTTAAAACCTTCACTTCTAAAGCTTAAAACAGGTTTTCTTGTCCAAATACATCCTACATATATATATATATATATATATATATATATATATATATATATAGTGTTTTGTGGACATAATACGTGCACAATACATAATGTGTTAATTAGTCAACTTTCAAAGTACTAGAAGGTAGGATTTGTTATCTTTAGACCAGGGGTGTCAAACTCAAGGCCCGGGGGCCAAATCCGGCCCGCGACTTCATTTCATGTGGCCCGCAAGAGCTCTGAAAGAATGTAATATGTTTACTATACGGTTACAGGCCGATTTACGGATGCACGATGTCCATAAACTACATGTCCCACAATGCATCTTACATTAGATTTTATTTTTTTATTTAACTGTAACTTTTCTTCAGAATTTGGCTTTTCTTTTTAAATCATTTTGTGACTGAAGAGACTTGCACTTATTTGCCCTAGACTTCTTCTTTCAGACGTAGTTATCTATGAAGCTTTTACCCTATCCGATAATAATCCAATGCAGAGGCAATAAAGTAATATAATACAATATATTAATATATGTATTTTTATATACTCTTAAAGTTACAACCGGCCCTTTGAGTGCAACCATAATGCTGATGTGGCCCGCGATGAAATTGAGTTTGACCCCCCTGCTTTAGCTAGGCTTGCTGTTATCCTCAGTTGTTATGCTAAGCTAAGCTAAGCTACTCATGTACTTGCTCAAGCTAATATACAGTACTGACTTTCGAGTGGTCTTGATTTTCTGGATAATTGCGAATAAGCTGTCAAACTGTTACTTTAAAAGGCATATTTCTAACTTTGTTCTGACCAAGAGGAACTAATTCATTGAAAAACCGTCTCCTCTGCTGACTCACCTCCTGACTTATATACATATCCACAACATACACAAAACTCCCCAGCCCAAAGCACTCCAATAAACAAGCTTTCCTCTTTGCTGGCTTCCCTATAAATGTACGTATTGATCAGAAACTCCCACTTACTACTCTCACAGTACCCTGCTGCTGCTCTGATTTATTTACTAGCTGCAGGACCAAGCATGGGTGCCTTGTCATCCCCCTCATTTGAAATTAAACAGCTATAGGAGCACAGCCTCGGCTCTTTTGCTATCTCATTTCAACGTCCCTGCAGTCCATCATGTGCTCGCTTGTGTCCGCGCAGCTTTGAAGTTCATAAACTGTGAAGCAAAGGATGGCTGATCTGATGGTCAGTGCAGCCGAGGCAGGAAGGCCCGCTCAATAAACCCACCGAGTGAGATGCCTTTTCGACTCACAGGCAACACATGAAAGCCATAAAGTCATGCATCCAAGCACATCTTACCTTTTGCTCTCTTTCTGTCACTCTGTGGGGTGTGAGGGCTCTTCAGGCCCCTCCAAGGATAGATAAACACTTTAGAAAAAAACAGACACTCGAGCAATTATTGGGTTTTTGATTTATTTGTGAAACTTGTGAGATTGTTTTTCTCTGTGACTTCATCAAGGTCTCTACTGATGGGGATTTAACACATCTTTTATTTGATTTTCGAACCCTCTGTCTGTTTTTTTATCACAATTACATTTCACCTCGCCATTTCTGTCTGTCTGTCTATCTATCTATCAATCAATCAATCAATGTTTATTTATATAGCCCAATATCACAAATGTTACATTTGTCTCAGTGGACTTTACAGTTTGTACAAAATATCAGTATGACAATATGACACCCTCTGTCCTTAGACCCTCTGTCCTCAGACCCTCTGTCCTTAGACCCTCTGTCCTTAGACCCTCACATCGTACAAGGAAAAACTTCCGGAGAAAACCCACAGTTTAAGGGGAACATGGGAGAAACCTCAGGGAGAGCAACAGAGGAGGGATCCCTCTCCCAGGACGGACAGACGTGCAATAGATGCCGTGTGTAAATTGAAAAGATAATACATTTGCAACATAGGTAGTCCAAATGTTTGGAAATGCATGTGTGTATAATAGGAAGATGAATCCACGAGGATATCCATCCAGGACCTATGATCCAGGACCACAGCCACGACTCAAGATCCAGAGCTCGCGATCCAGGACAGAGGAGCGCAGGATCATCCATGACTCCGGATCCCGGCGTATACAGACACCAAAAAGAAAGACATTTGGGGAAGCTGGGTTAATCGGAACATGAGAGTACACAGGTATAGACAGAGAGAAGGAAGAAGTAAGATGTCCCCCGACAAACTAAGCCTATATCAGCAAAACTAGGGGCTGACTCTAATCAGCCCTAACTATAAGCTTTATCAAAAAGGAAGGTCTTAAGCGCACTCTTAAAAACGGATAGGGTGTCTGCCGCCCGAACACAAACTGGAAGCTGATTCCACAAATGTGGAGCTTGATAAGAAAAGGCTCTGGCTCCCATTGTACTTTTAGAGACTCTAGGAACAACCAACAACCCTGCATTCTTGGAACGCAATGCCCTAGTAGGACAGTAGGGTATAATAAGTTCTTTAAGGTAAGATGGCGCCTGCCCATTAAGGGCTTTGTAGGCGAGAAGAAGAATTTTAAATTCTATCCTGTGTTCTATAGGGAGCCAGTGTAAGGCAGCCAGAACAGGAGTAATGTGGTCCCTTTTCCTAACTCTGGTTAGTACACGAGCCGCAGCATTTTGAATCAGCTGAAGCGACTTGACTGACTTCTTGGTACACCCTGACAATAAAGAGTTACAATAATCCAGCCTTGAAGTAACAAATGCATGGACTAGTTTCTCTGCATCGTTTTGAGGCAAGATATGCCTGATTTTTGCAATGTTACGTAGATGGAAGTAGGCGGGTCCTTGAAATTGATTTTATGTGGGCGTTAAAGGATAAATCCTGATCAAATATAACACCAAGATTCCTTACAGTCTCACTGGAGGCCAAATTAATGCCATCCATAGTTAGTATATCATTAGATAATTTGTTTCGTAGATTCTTCGGGCCAAGTACAATAACTTCAGTTTTGGTCGTGTTTAACATCAAAAAGTTTAAGGTCATCCACGTTTTTAAGTCCTTAAGGCAGTCTTGAATTTTATTTAGATGATTAATTTCATCAGGCTTGATTGATAAATATAGTTGAGTATCATCCGCATAACAATGAAAGTTTACAGAATGATTCCTTATAATATTGCATCTATCTATCTATCCGTCTATCCGTCTATCCATCTATCTATCTATCTATCTATCCATCTGTCTATCTATCTATCTATCTATCTATCTATCTATCTGTCTATCTATCTATCTATCCGTCTATCTATCTATCTATCTATCTGTCTATCTATCTATCTATCCGTCTATCCGTCTATCCATCTATCTATCTATCTATCTATCCATCTGTCTATCTATCTATCTATCTATCTATCTATCTATCTATCTGTCTATCTATCTATCTATCCGTCTATCTATCTATCTATCTATCTGTCTATCTATCCGTCTATCCATCCATCTATCCGTCTATCTATCCGTCTATCTATCTATCTATCTATCTGTCTATCTATCTATCTATCCGTCTATCTATCTATCTATCTATCTATCTATCTGTCTATCTATCTATCTATCCGTCTATCTATCTATCTATCTATCTGTCTATCTATCTGTCTATCTATCCACCTATCCGTCTATCTATCTATCTATCTATCTATCTATCTATCTATCTATCTATCTATCTATCCGTCTATCCATCTATCTATCTATCTGTCTATCCGTCTATCTATCTATCTGTCTATCTATCCGTCTATCTATCTATCCGTCTATCCATCTATCCATCTATCTATCTATCCGTCTATCCATCTATCTATCTATCTGTCTATCCGTCTATCTATCTATCTATCTATCCGTCTATCTATCTATCTGTCTATCTATCCGTCTATCTATCTATCCGTCTATCCATCTATCTATCTATCCGTCTATCCATCTATCTATCTATCTGTCTATCCGTCTATCTATCTATCTATCTATCCGTCTATCTATCTATCTATCTATCTATCTATCTATCTATCTATCTATCTATCTATCTATCTATCCGTCTATCTATCTGTCTATCTATCTATCTATCTATCTATCTATCTATCTATCTATCTATCTATCTATCTATCTATCTATCTATCTATCTATCTATCTATCTATCTATCTATCTATCTATCTAGGCACACAAGTACACATTGGGCCTAATTTTGAAATGACCGTTTCTTCCCCACTGCTGTCACATGTAACCATTGCATGAGAACATCATGAGAGGAAATCAGTATTCAGGACCATTCCATGAGCTTTTATAGGGTCGCTGTTCAGACATAATGAATGTGTTAGAGACCAGACTGTATGTAAAGGGATGTGGGAAAAATGAAGTTCACTTGACCTCAATATATTCCCGCTCAGCTCCTGAAAATTGCTTTTGCTCTGGTCCATCCACTTGATATCTTTTTTTGCCGATCACAAAGAGCCACAGAGATGTGTCCGTGCACCGTCAGCGCTGAGATTGTGCTTAAGAGCGTGATGCCGACTCGGCATCCGTCACCTGAAGGTATCCAGAGGACCGGAGTCTGAAAAGTAATTGGGTGTTTTAAGCTGGACAATTTTTCAAGTTGCAAGAAAGGCAAAACAGTATAAATCTCGTCTCTGAAGGAGTCTCAAGTTGTGTTGCTTGGAAGCATCTTCCACTCTGAAGTGTCCTTGAGCAAAACACTGACCCACAGATGAGTGCTAGATGGTGCTTGAAACTTCAAAACTAATCAACATGAAAAGTCTTTGTCTTCTTGTACAAGACATTCGGATCTGACAAGTTAATTTCCCTTCTTGAAGTTGAAGGATATATATATATATATATAGATATGTATTAACTTATAAGAGTTTGAGTTGATGTTGTCTTTGTGTCATTGAAAGGGGAATCAGCTGTGGTTTCTTCAACACATCAACGTCACTCCAGTTACGAACAAAGATGGCGGTAAGCAGTAAATCTTTTGTACTAAATGTGGAGTCTTCAAAGTATTCATTTCCACGGAGAAATGATAAGTGTAACCCTCCTCCCATACACGGGTACAGTTGATAAATAATGTCAGAAAAAACCCATTTAGTTACACATGGCTATGCATGTGTGTATATATCAAAAATAACTTGTTTTCAACTCAAACTGTGTTTCTGAAATCTCTGTCACAGTATAAAGGGGGGATTAACTGCCCGTTTCTCACTGTATACTAATTTCTGACGCTAGTTCAAACAATATCCGACAGAAAACCCCCATACAAAAGCACACTTCAACACATCTTCTGCTATCATTTGACATTTCACTAAAGATGGCAGTACACCTTTTGTACTAAATGTCGAGACTTCAAAGTATTTATTTCCACCGATATATACTAAGTGGAACCTTCCTTTCATACACGGTTAACACCACACACTAGAAACTGTATCCTACAGATAAAACCCCCATTAAAAAAACACATGTCGACGATCTTCTGCTCATTTGACATTTAATTAATGATATTACACATCAACGTCACCCAGGATCTATCTGGCTCTGGCTTGGTTACTAAATGTCGAGACTTCAAAGTATTTACTTCCACGGAGATATAATAAGTGGAACCTTCCTCTCATACACGGTACAAGACACTAGTTCAAACAATATCCTATAGAAAAACCCACATTTCCACAATCTACTGCTATCATTTAACATCGTCTTTCAATCAGGATCATCACCCCCCCCCTCCCACATCATATTGCATGATCTCAACATGTGTGACATCATCATGCAGTGTCAGCGTGTGTCCTCTCTAATTGGCTCTCATGCTGCATGCACGATAACCCCGAGGACTCAGAAGTGATTCAAATGTGCTGCTCATGCAACATGTAACACAAGGGGGAGGATAATAAATGATGCACACAAGTATGCTACATCATTACTGTGTGTCTTACTGCAATATCCAGCAGTGGCCTTTGATGGAGTACCTTTTGTTACTCCTGCTCGCACCCTAAACCAGTGATTCTCAAATGAGGGTACCCCTAGGGGTATGTTGGGGTACTGCAGGGGGTACGTGAGATTTTTAAAAAAAATACCATGCATGATTACAAAAATAATCTTAGTACAATAAGTTAAATAGAAAACACAATGTTGTATAAAATATTCCGAGAACCACCAAGGGGGTCCTCATATAAACATGTCAAATTTGTGTATTGTATTTTATAGTTTTGCATAATATATCATTTTGTTCATTGGTTTGTTAAACAGATATTACCTCAGTTGAAAAACTCCTTTGAAAAATCAGTTTAAATTGTTTTTCTTTTTTCAGGCATAAAATGAAAATATCCTTAGTTTGTTGTAAAGGAGTTAATAAATCACACACGGAGGGAACATCACTATATTGGAATTATTTGTATAGGCTTTTTCGATCGGTCAGGGGGAACATGACTGAAAAGACTTTGAGAGGCACTGCCCTAAACCATAGTCCTAAACACAAGAGGAAACTTTATCGACATATCAAATGTGACACTGGTTGAGTTGATAGCTTTTATGTAGAGCTTGATCCAAAAACCACCTCTTTAAAAACTCATCCTGTTTCGCCAATTATTTCATAAAAACACAAATATGTATTTTATATTCTTGTAGACATCCAACACTTTTTAAAGATACCTAATATGTCAAGAGAAACTGTGTGGAATTGTGTTTAATTTGATGCAGAAGACACTTATGTTGCCTGCCCCCTTTAGCTCTGCATAATATTACAAATTATGCAAAAAATACAATTATGCATGAAAGTAGAAGTAGAACACAACGCGCTATTTAACACTCTTGTAGAGATGCAAGATAAAAGATGTGTGTAATTGGATGCAAAATATATCCTTTTGATTCTTAATTTAATTCCCTTTTTGATAACCCAAGTCATGTTCGCACGCCCGCTAAAACATCTCCTCGAATTCATCTTAAAAATGAGCTTTTTTTCAATAAAAGAAAGTAGATAAATAAACAAGTAAAGCACACACTGTTTGAGTAACCTGCGTGCTTTTATTTTATTCTATGTTTTTACTGTGTATAGTGTTTTTAGCACTTTCACTTTTAGGTCACACATCTCCCTCTGAAATAGGACTTTGACATATCTTTTTTCTCGTGTCTGAGTGAGTGCGAGACACTGATTTGGGAGTCGGAGCAAGGGCGGCTTTTGTGCTCCCACAATGCAACAGTACTTTGCTGTCTGGCTTCTTCAAGTGGAGTGAGGGGTGACAAAGGTGGTTAGCCATTGTTGCACAGACAGGTATAGTAATTACATTCCCCTCCATTCAGTCCCTATCTCCATACAGCACCGGCATACCTCTCAAAGTCCATTATACACTTGCCAAATGGAACAAAAGCCCCGGCATTCAATGGGTTCTGGCCCCTCAGAGAAAAAGAGACACTGACCTCTGCTGGGGTTACAAATCAAACAGAATACAGTGTGACTTTTAATTTGTGTTTTCAGACTGGAGTGGTATATCAGACGCTGGATTATCCTCATCTTGGCACGAGTGCACTTGACTGTGTTCGAGTCGGTCCGAAATGAAAACGTTTGTGTTTTTTTTCATGGCACTGCAGAGTCTCTATTTTGCGCCTTAATGCATCAATATTCTGCAAAGAGTTGATTGTGGTACGCACATCTAAGTCAAAGATAACACTCACTCTCTGTCTGTGGGGTTTAAAACAGCAACTTGTTATATTTGTAACATGTTTCAATAAAATATACATGTTGAAATATCAATAAACTGCACCATACGACGAGTTAGAGCCCTATAATGGTGATGTTCAGGTGTATATCAGTATGTAGTGTCTCTACTTTAAAGAGTCCTCTCCTGCTGATGTTCAGGTGTATATCAGTATGTAGTGTCTCTACTTTAAAGAGTCCTCTCCTGCTGATGTTCAGGTGTATATCAGTATGTAGCGTCTCTACTTTAAAGAGTCCTCTCCTGCTGATGTTCAGGTGTATATCAGTGTGTAGTGTCTCTACTTTAAAGAGTCCTCTCCTGCTGATGTTCAGGTGTATATCAGTATGTAGTGTCTCTACTTTAAAGAGTCCTCTCCTGCTGATGTTCAGGTGTATATCAGTATGTAGTGTCTCTACTTTAAAGAGTCCTCTCCTGCTGATGTTCAGGTGTATATCAGTATGTAGCGTCTCTACTTTAAAGAGTCCTCTCCTGCTGATGTTCAGGTGTATATCAGTGTGTAGTGTCTCTACTTTAAAGAGTCCTCTCCTGCTGATGTTCAGGTGTATATCAGTATGTAGTGTCTCTACTTTAAAGAGTCCTCTCCTGCTGATGTTCAGGTGTATATCAGTACGTAGTGTCTCTACTTTAAAGAGTCCTCTCCTGCTGATGTTCAGGTGTATATCAGTATGTAGAGTCTCTACTTTAAAGAGTCCTCTCCTGCTGATGTTCAGGTGTATATCAGTATGTAGTGTCTCTACTTTAAAGAGTCCTCTCCTGCTGATGTTCAGGTGTATATCAGTATGTAGAGTCTCTACTTTAAAGAGTCCTCTCCTGCTGATGTCCAGGTGTATATCAGTATGTAGTGTCTCTACTTTAAAGAGTCCTCTCCTGCTGATGTTCAGGTGTATATCAGTATGTAGAGTCTCTACTTTAAAGAGTCCTCTCCTGCTGATGTTCAGGTGTATATCAGTATGTAGTGTCTCTACTTTAAAGAGTCCTCTCCTGCTGATGTTCAGGTGTATATCAGTATGTAGAGTCTCTACTTTAAAGAGTCCTCTCCTGCTGATGTTCAGGTGTATATCAGTATGTAGTGTCTCTACTTTAAAGAGTCCTCTCCTGCTGATGTTCAGGTGTATATCAGTATGTAGCGTCTCTACTTTAAAGAGTCCTCTCCTGCTGATGTTCAGGTGTATATCAGTATTTATTACATGGTTTAGTTGAATACTCGATTCTGATTGGTCAATTCAGAACACGTGACACGTTGTTAATCCAGAACAGACAGACCGCTGTCAAGCACTTATTGACCGTTGTTAAGGACGCTCACATCTGCACAAACAAGTCCGGTCGATTCAACTGTATACCGTTTGGCCGAAAAGCAAACTGCATGCAGTTGCTTTTCTAACTGACAAGAAAACAGCGGAGAAGTAACGGGCAGAAACCCTCCTTTTTACGCAGCGGTCCAGACATAGACATCAAACGGCGACACATATTCAGTGTGCAGTTCCTTTGGCATTAGGGCAGGGATATCTAGATACTTCCCAAGGTTTGACATCATGAAGTGTGCTACTTTTAAAGCAAGCAACGATGTTTTCAAATCTGTAATCAAAAAGCTCCTCAAAAACACTATGGAAGCAGTTTCCTGCCGTTGCTACGTTAGTTCAAACGGTAACAACGGACTATTTTTCTTAGCGGATGCATGTCAATTTAAATCAATACATACAACTATTTTTTAAATCAATAAAATAATTTTCTAAATCGATAAAAGCATTTACATTAATATTGGGAGTCATGTCGTCACTCTGTTGAGAATCTGGCCGTGTAATAAGCGGGATAATAACACCTTCATGCCGATCTAGATCCCTCCGCTTGGCGTCGGGCTCCTGATCAGCCTGTCGGTGTTCTTTTCCCCATAATGACCGCGTCGCTGCACATTATCCCTAGTGTCTCTACTGTGACATGTTTTCATGCGTTATTGTTCAAAAAGCACTTTATTTTTCTCATACTGCCTTCTACCCCCAACCCTAACTCTCTCTGGAGGTAACATTTGAACCTTTGCAGACCATTTACATGCACTAACACCTTGTACACCACACTAAAGGAAAGCATAACAAATGACATTCTAGTTGTGACATTTCTGGAGAAATAACCCCTCAACTTTCCAGAAGAAGACTTGGATGGTTTCACCACAGCCGCTTTTGTTTCAGATACGCTCTAACTTCCACTAAATTGAACTGTTAGGGCTCACTAGACAATTCCTAATGAACACAAGGGCGACACATAACTCGTGCGCAGTTGCTTGAGAGCGCACAGATGCCATAGTGGAGCCTGATGTATAGCGAGGCACTTGTCTTGTCTGATGAGAACGCTCATTTGGAGCTGCCATTAGTTCGACATATGATTTATGGCTCTGTCTGCGAACAGAAACCACCGCGTGACTTCAGCCGCAGAAGAAATACGCTTTGTCTTGTAGCTTGAAATGGGGAGCTTTAGAGGTATGGATGGATAGTGTCATACATCCTTGTTTTAAATAAGGCTTGTTTTAAAAAATAGATGGATGATGAATGGAAATGACAGGTTGGATCATATCTAGCATATGTTACTTTCATAATATCTCACTTGTTTAAAAGACTGCTGGTTTGAGGTTTGAGTGAGTGACTGACAGGGTGTCAAAAATAAAATAATATTCTATGTCAACAAGGCTGCAGTACGTGAAATCCCCCAAAACACAAATCAGCTTTTGAACCGGCTTTAAATCTTTTTTTTATTCGTGAAAATCGAATGAAAACCCACCTTTTCCGAGTTGCTTTCGACGTGTCATTACTGTCGTGTGTTTTATGCTTTAAATGTGTTTTTTTAATGAATTTACTGAATGACTTCTCAGCTGTAATGCTTTGAGTACCTTGAAAAGCGCTCTATAAATAACATGTTTTATTATTATAGCTATTTGAAACTCGTCATAATATATTTTTGATATAAAGAATTGTTGCTTCATCTACTTTTAGATATTACAAAATGGGTTCATGGTATTTCAGGTAATGAGTCAAAGCTTTAGACGAGAATAAACCATGACCAATTCAAACTCAGAGAGAACGCTAAATGTTTTCCAGCATGTTGTCTTATTCTTCACCACAGTGGTACAGTAGCTACGTACATTTACTCAAGTACTGTACTTAAGTACACTTTGAGGTACATTTTCTGCAACTGTGTCCTTCTACTCCTCTACAGTTCAGAGGTACATGGTGTACTTTTCCTCCACTCCATGTATTTAATCCCTTTAGTTACTTCACAGATCTGGATGAATGATGTGAAATCTAATCAAGTGTTGAATCAGACTTTAGTTCCACCTGGAGTAAATCCACCAGCTACCCTGCAGTATACAAAGTACTTCAAACTAGCTGCACCTTCACCAGCTTTGAGAACACTTTCATGATCAATCATTATAAAACATATCATATATATTATTCTGAAATGGACCAATCTGCACAACGACTACTTTTACTGTCTTTCACTATATTTAGATGAGAATACTTTTCTACTTTCACTTGATGAACATTTTGAATGCAGGACTTTTACTGTAACAGAGTATTCCTACACTACAAGGTCTGAGTACTTCTACTTTTACTCAAGTACACGATCTGAGTACTTCTACTTTTACTCAAGAACAAGATCTGAGTACTTCTACTTTTACTCAAGAACAAGATCTGAGTACTTCTACTTTTACTCAAGTACAAGATCTGAGTACTTCTACTTTGACTCAAGTACAAGATCTGAGTACTTCTACTTTTACTCAAGAACAAGATCTGAGTACTTCTACTTTAACTCAAGAACAAGACCTGAGTACTTCTACTTTAACTCAAGTACACAATCTGAGTACTTCTACTTTAACTCAAGAACAAGACCTGATCTGATTTTGACCAGTGAAAGTCTTGTGAAACACAGTTTCTACCAAAACCCCTGAGGCTTTTGTTTTCTACTAAAAATGGATAAAACATGTCAACACAACTCCTGTCACCTGTCACTTCTGTCCCATGTTTTTTGTCCACACCATGTCAACTAGTATCCCTCCTCCCTCCCTCTCATTGAACAGGAAGTGGCTGCTGTTTGGACCGAGGTGTCACATCTGTCCAGCTGTCAGGCGTGCAGACCCATCCATCAGAGCGCTGACTGCAGGTGAGTGAGGGTACAACGCATTAATCACTCTGAGACACGGACACCTACGGGTTACGCTGGGTGTTAAGTACTGTGTAATGTATGTTTGCTCGTGTGTGAGACAGTGAGGTAAACCATGATGCAAATCCCCCATGTGATGGACGGGCTTTTTCGGTGCAATCACAGAAGCACAGCACATGTGTGTTTGTGCTAATTTATTGTGCTAGTTATTAAATGCATTTGGTGTGGCGTCAAGGCCAACGTGTAGCTGCTGCTCTGCTAGCTTTAGGTCTAATGCAAGGTGTGTAAAAGTCTTAGTTTTGATAAGAAAAACTGAGCTCACAGGCCAAGTTTTAATATAGTTATTTGTATATCTAATTAATTAGGAGAATGGGCTGGGAAAGTCTCAAAGATGTTATTTTAGGGGCTTTAAAGAATGGGTTAGTGCAGTTAGAGGTATTTGAACTCCAAATCACTAGTTCCTACACTTCCCATAATGCAACTGGTCGCTGATGAGATGATTATTAGTTTTGGTCTGACCACCAGAGCTACAGATGATATTCTATGAAGTGTAAAGAGACAGCAGTTTAAAATAGACACTTTGCAAACTAGCTCCAGACAGTTTTTCTCACATACTCATATTCACGTCGCTAACGCAGTTTCAGTGTATTCTCTGCTCACGGGGAGGCTTCCCTGCCGCGGGAAATCCACTCGTAACAGCACGAAACTCACAGTTAACTATCACTCGGGGAGCATTATGCTAAACCGCCGGTGTGAATTAACAAAGACAAAGCGGCTCTCCGGTGTGTATTCAAACTGAGCTCATCTACTGCAGGTGGAGGAGGGTTCTTTGTGGGTGGATGCAGCTGGAAATCAAACGTCAGCGGTGATCGCTTTCATACGCATGAATGTGTAGGTGTGACCATAGGCTCAGTGTGTCACATGACATATGAGCTAAAGGGTCTGACATGTTGTGGACTGGAGGATATTGATATCATCTTGTGAGGGGTTTATTACATTTCAAATTGTACATTTTCCTAATCATATTCAATCCCAACATCTTCATTAATCTCCCTAGATCAGTGCTTCTGAAAGTGTGGTCCGTGGACCACTGGTGGTCCGTGAGCGCCCCCTAGTGGTCCGTGAGTATATTGGTACAATTTCACATTTTAAATAAATAAATACATTTAAGTTTTCCGCACTCTCGCGGAAGTATCTCCGCAATGGAGCGAGCTTAAGTTTCACTTTCGATTGCATGATATAGCCCAGCGCAACACCTCCATCACACCTGTTGCCACTTGTTTGTATCATTTTCAGGCGATTTCTAATCTGTTCTAGAAAAACGATGTGTTTTTGGATATTTGTGGAGTTAGGTGGTCCGCAAGTGTTTTTTTATTGGTTAAGTGGTCCTTGGTATGAAAATGTTTGAGAAACACTGCCCTAGATGTACCGTTTCTACGCCTGCAACCTCCTCTATTGGACCATACAGATCAAGATCAAATGTCTGCAGGAAAATAAGGGTAGGCAGAGCTTTGCTTCGTCTTCACTCACTGAGCTGAAGAGAAGATGTGAACAGAGATGGATAGCAGCAGTATACGGCTTGTTTACTTCAAGCATTATAGTTTCTACTTTCATTGTTTTGTGATATTGTGAAAACAAACACCAGTCGCTTACTGACACTGTTGAACTTTGGAAAAGGAGATCCTTGCCCTTCAAAGCTGATCTTCTTGGGTTTTATTGCTGCTCTCGTCAACAACTGGACGTTTATTGATTAAAGCTGTGTTTCTAGAACCTAGCTTGATCTCTACACTCTATAACAAAACAGTTGTTTCTAATATCATGTAAAAGCTTTTAATTCTATATTGTATAGCACGCAAAAACCCTGATTTATGCGTGAAAAGAATGTCCAAAATCCCTTGTTTTTAGCAATATATTTGCACGTTAACAATCATATTTCTTTACTTTAAGCCGTCTGACAGAAACGATGTCCTCACAGCGAGTTAGAGAGAATATATGCTCAGGTCATGGTGTGGATTACATCATTTAGCTGTTTCATGCAGAGTCCTGTCTGTTTCTAAAACATAGCAGGCATGCAAAGCGTGTTTGTGCATTCATTCGATATGAGGAGGAGATGGTACTGCTGCAGAAATCTTAAATAAAAGATATCCACCTGATGCAGCAGGTTGCAAAAAGGGCAAGAATTAAAGGCCCGGACACACCAAGCTGACACCAAAGAACTCTATTGCGTCGCCTCACGTCTCTGCGTCTTGGCCATGGGTCGCACTGGAACCGCAAAGACTTCAGCCGACGGCCAAGAAGCACGTACGAACTGCGCATGCGTGAGTGGCAATAACTCTCCTTACCAGCAGGCGGTGGTAGTGTGTATTCATCATTCAAAAGAGGCAACAACCGGAAGACAGACTGCGTGATAACCGAGAGAAGAAGAACAGACTGCGTGATATAAACAAACAACAAATAGCGTGTGCGTTTCATGCTCCCTCTACAGCGAGAAGCTCACGGGGCTTTCCCGAACCTGTGTCGAGAGCTGGAGGTAAATGACATCTCACATTTGCCTTCTTAATAGTTTGTTTGGGTCCCTCACTTCCGTTTTGCTTCTCATGCACTGATTCGCTAGCTGAACAGCCAATCAGTGATTTATTTTGCCGACAGCCTTTGGCCGACTGCCCACCGATTCGACAAGTTGAATCGGTGGGCAGTCGGACGAAAAGGTGTCGGCACGGCTGAAGAGACAAGACGGTGCGGGACACACTCGTGATGGGAATTCCGGCTCTTCTTGGTGAGCCGGATCATTTGGCTCGGCTCACCAAGAAGAGCCGGCTCTTTCGGCTCCCAAACGGCTCTTCAGTTTACCACATATTATACCTTTTAATTAAATCAAATATAGCCCTGTTTTGACTAATGATTTATATGTGTACACATATATCACTTAAATTATTCAATACATCCTTTGTACTGAAGTATTCAAAAGTGAAAATTACATGTTTAATATAAATTATTTGCTGTGGCCAAATGTTTTCATTGCATTTATAGACCCGTGTAACTCTCTGATACCACCCAATGAATGCATTGACTTGCTTGTAGAACCACGCTACACAAAACAGATAGGCAACACCTATAAAAACTAGGCTATTTAAAAAAAGAGGCTACTGTATCGACATTTTAAAATTATATTTAAAGAAAAGGCCCTGACAAAACAGCAGGGCTCTATTTCAGTAACTATTGGCTATAGAAACCACGCCCCCCTGCAGGAGAGGGCAGCGTGCTCTGAGATCAGCTGATGGGCTGTCAGAAGAGGGGGAGAAAAAGAGATCTCCGTCCTCCATGTTTTATTCTTATAGAAGTAAGAAGAGAAGTAACGGGGCAGAAACCCTCCTTGTTACGCAGCGGTCCAGACATAGACATCAAACGGCGACACATATTCAGTGTGCAGTTCCTTTGGCATTAGGGCAGGGATATCTAGATACTTCCCAAGGTCTGACATCATGAAGTGTGCTACTTTTAAAGCAAGCAACGATGTTTTCAAATCTGTAATCAAAAAGCTCCTCAAAAACACTATCGAAGCAGTTCCTGCCGTTGCTACGTTAGTTCAAACGGTAACAACGGACTATATTTCTTAGCGGATGCATGTCAATTTACATACAACTATTTTTTATTCAATAAAAATCGTGTCGATTCGCGACCGACACATCACTAGGACACACCAATCTGAGTAGGGCGACAGGACGCTGTGTCCGGGCCTTAAGATGTAGATACAAGATAAATGTCAGGATTGTTGAACAGGTTATTTGACTGTTGTGAAGGCCCTTTTACTTCCAACTCACTCTTTAAAAACACCTGGTAATACAACACATTTGATCCCAACAATAAATGGCTTTACACTGCTGTTGAGAGAGGGCGTAAAATGGTTTATTCATGATAGAAAATTCCTACTGCTGCTCACCTTGAACCTCTGGATTACGCTGGGAAGTAAAACCGAGAGAGAGAGAGGGAGTGTAAAGAATGATAATTTGCTTTATGAATACATAATTTAAAAACAAACACGGAGCTAAGCTGTCGGATGAAACGCCCAAAGGCAATTAACTCCGGGAAAGAGAGAGGGCAATTAATTTTGTTTATCAGTGATGTATAACTTTTATACGGTCCCATGGGGTTTGGAAAAGTCCCTCTTATCTGATTTGGTGATGCGTGTTTTATTCAGATGTGCATTTGAGTGTGTGAATGACATGTTTGTAAAGTACCTTCACCCCGAGGTCCCGGCTGGAGATGCATTAGTTTTTCTCCTTGACAACAGCTGAGTCATTTTTATTTAGATAGTCACTTGCCCAGCCAGAAGCAAGTTTATTGGATTAAGTGAAACAGCCCAAATCCAAGAAAGCCTGTACAAATTGGGTTTGTCTTCGTAGGGGTGCAGAAAAAGTGAATACCTGCAATTTGATTTTGATTGATCGTTATAAACCAGTTTCACATGAGCAAGAGCTATAGCTGTGCATTTATCTGCAAATAATAGCATGTTTTGCAGTATAAACACCTACGTTACATTCATTTTGGACGTACAGATGCCATAAAAACACAACCAGAGTGATTATTATATACAAGCAGTATTGGAAGAAGTACTCAGATTCTTTAATGAAGTAAAAGTACATATAGTATTGTTTTAAAATACTCCATGCAAGTAAACGTCCTGGTTTCATAATGTTACTTAACTATAAGCACAAAAGTATTTAAAGTAAAAGTACTCATACTGCACTATAGCCCATTTCAGTATAACATAAAGTACAGAAGTATTAACAGTGTTATGTACTTTATACATCTAAGAGTATTGTACTTTGTCAATGTGGACCAAATTTAGATATATGAAATACTGTCTATTATGCCATATCATGTTTTCATATGCACAAAGTAACTGAGTGTTAAAATGAATATAGTGGAGTAAAAAGTCCATTATTTGAGTATAAAGTAGCATTAAATGGAAGTACAAATATGTCATGAAAGTACTTAAGTACAATACTTAATAAGGTGAAGTGTACAGTCCAGCAACTGCATCGAACTCTCCTAAAAACCTCCTTCTTGTAATGACTTTAAACTCAAACTGAAAACGTTCTGTACGATAACCAGAGAGCTTGATAGGCGTAGCAGCACTTACTAAAAGGTTTAACAGCGGCTCTAAAGTGTGTTATTCTGCCCTTTATGAGGCTTTTGATGCTCTTACGTAAGCTTTTTAATATTTTTAGCCCGATGTCCTCGAGCTAGACAGCCTGTGTGCTTTACGACCTTTCTGCTTTTCGGTGGAAACTCTGCAGCTTTGTTGCAGCAGACGCTTAGGAGAGAGGGTCATGTCTCGCCGAGGTGCTCACCCAGTCCTGTAATTGAGATATGGAATAATAACTTGGCAGGCTGTTCTGTAACGTCTCTGACCCGAGTCAGCGCCGGTCGATGGTTGGAGGGTTAACATGTGAGGTTGCTGCATGTAGAACAAGGAGTGCAAGTAGCTGATAGTAACTGCAATAGACCATCATCTGCAATCAAACAAACGCACTCACAATTTGAAGTCTCCACAATCAAGACGTGGTATTATTAGGAAGGGTATTTTTTGTACCACCCATGATTAAACCCATTTTATATCATGATGTGTTTGTCAGTATAACTGCAGCTCCATGATGTCTTAAAATACTGTGCAAATGTGACACTAAGAGATGTGTCAGACAAAGCGTTTATGAAAAGGACGTTTATGTTAAGATATCTGATGGCTGCTTATTCCTTTGGATGCAAGGTGTTGAATAATGTATTCAAGTCTCAAGTAAAATCTCTTTTCAAGCGTTGAACAATTCAGAAAAGACGTGTTTAAAGCCTTGATTTTATTAGCTGGTTCCCAAAGCTCTGCATTTATTATTGAAAAGGTATTTGTGTTTTGCACTAAGATAAAGTCTTGCTTTCAGTAATCAGTGTATTCTTTTATGAGGAAAGACTGGACAATTTGAGAGAATTGTCCACCGAGTATTGAGATTTCTTCTCGGTTTAAAGACCTGAGTGGTTAACCTTTGGTCATCCAGGTTTGTTGTTACATCCGAAGATTCAAAGATAGTCTTGATCTCGAGAACAGGTTTTTTCGACCTGATGAAACCGGGATAATAGACATTGCCAAAGGACTTGGACAGACTGCTCCTCTCTTGATCCACTCAGAAGTTTTTTTACCCCTGAGACCAAGGATGCTTCTGGCATCAAAACAACTGTGTGCCAGCGCCTCGTTCCCAGTCTTTGTGATGGGAGTGTGTCGGCTAAGTGCATTTGAGTCCTTGAAAGATTTAGCACAAGTGGTATTAATGGGAACATGTGATCAATCGTAACGTGATCTGAGGATAAAGGCGTCGATTTAATGGGCAGAGACCTCCCTCGGGGATGTGTTTTTATATCGCTCAAAAAGTTTTCATCGAGGTCTATTCACAAAGCTGTTTTGTGAACGAAGATAAAGACGGCCGCGGCTATTACTGAAAATTCAGGGAGAGGAAGTCGGGAGTTTGATGTTTTAACACAACTTTGAAAAGCGTTTTAAAATGATTTAAACAGAATGCATGTTGCTATTAAAAGACCCTGAATATGTTTAGCCATGCATGCGGTCTGAAATATCTCGAAATATGAGATTTATCGACATCTAACGTCAACGTTTGTAGTCCTGATGGATTTTACACAACAATGGTCAGATACATTTGAATAACTTACTTTTAAGTCTTCAAGTCAAAATATACCTTTTTATTTCTGACTGCAGTCCTTATAGTGGATCATACAAAAACAATCCATAACATGTGCCTTTTTAAGAAAGGACAGCTACTGTTATACCAACCCAGTCTCACAAAAAAACGTGTAATAACTACGTTGGTCCACAACGTAGGACGTAGTATTTCTACAAAAACGCCTCTGAAATTGTAAGATGCCTACGTTTTTTTTCACCATTCATTCCAATGGCTGGCGTCTATGTCACGTGATCTTCACATTTCTCCCTGCAGAAAGAAAAACATGGCCGACCTTCGTTTTATTCTCGGTGTAAAATGCCTATTTTAAGGTTAGTTTGGTCATTAAAATGCGTTTTGATGTCATTTGATGCGAGAAATATGAGTTGTTATTTCAGATTATGTGTGCAGTGGGTGTACATGATCTTTAGTTTGCTAGTTATTACGAAGATTACTTCAGGAAATTGTGTCCATTCAACGTTTTCATTGTTACCAAGGTGGTTGCTAGGGACGCTGCTATCGATATTATTTCTGTTATGTTGTGTAAAATGGTGTTATCTTTATTGCTACCCCCTTCCCCGTCAATGTATAGTGTTGGTCCACAGTGCAAACGTATTATGTGTTAGCTAGACTTTTATTTAGCATCTCAAAACACATGTAAACAGCTTCATGCCCGGGAGGCGAAGACCGGCAGTCCGGCTCACTAAAATGTCCGTGCAGAACAATACCCATGAAATGGGATGGGACCACGGCAGACTGTCCAAAACTGGATTTTAACGGGTCCACCGCATCCCCCCCTCCCCCACCCCGTCCCCAGAACTACACATGCTGGCACGTCTCTACTGGGAATTGTAGTTTTTAAAAGACGTTTTCATATTTCCCATAATAAGAAGTTGCCAGTATTAAACTGTGTACATCCCTGGAGGACAGAGGGTGTCGTTTTTCTCATACTGATATTCTGAACAATCTGTGCTGTTGTATTTGCTGTAAAGTGTCTCTACTGTAGGCTAATTTTATTATATGTACAGCACTTTGGCTAGACCAAAAATCGTTTATAAATGTGCTATATAAATAAAACTTGATTTGATTTTGGTGGTTTAGGGGATAGGAAACACTCAAATTTAAAAAATATAATTAATAAATGGTTGAAAATTGCTTGTGCCCATAATGGGCAGCATTAATATATATACCCACACGACAGCTAAGGTCAGAAGAGCTTTATTTAACAGCTGGTCTTATGTCTGTGACCCCTCCTGTTGTTCATTGATAAGCCTGAAACATGCACTTGTCAAGGTTCAGAGGCACATTTTGCAAATCTGGCAGTAGCCATCGATCATCTTAAGATAAGATATACTTTATTGATCCCAAGTTGGAACATTTGCGTTACATCAGCATGTGTATAGTTGTACATATGCAGTGGTGTTTATTTGTAAATCATTTAGTATAATCACACAAATTCTGTGTTTTATATTTAATAATTCTCTGTTCTTTATTTATTGATTGTTCAATACCTGACAAGGCCGGAGATGAACAACTTGGGTCACAGGTTCCTCAACAGTGCATCACAAGACATCTTTCAATATTTGTGTACCTCCACCATTAAATTGTCATATTCTGCACATTTCTTATACTATCTACATACATCTTATATAAGAGTATAATACATGTGTATAATATCAGTTAAAATAAGTGCTTCAACATAGTTAACATTCCTGGAGGTATACACAAAGTTTTTCATTCATTGCATAACTACACCGTTTGTGTATATGATATGTCAATAAACCTTAGAAAATCTTGAAATGGATGTGCAAAATAGTCATTATATACAGTCTTTAATTAACTATTAGTAGAGAATAACGAGTAATGAACATACTTTATAGGGATCCTATTAATATCTAATAATAAAAATAATGAAATTCAATAACGTGCTTTAACCACTAGGTGTCCCTTTATATCAGCTGTGCACCTTTATGGTGTAAATACAGCCTATCTACCAATTGGATCAAATATAAAAGTCAGCCGAATTAGTGTTGGTACTGCAAGGAGACGTATTGTGTGAAAATAAATGTAAGATGTTGTTTAATTACTGATATATTTATGATCCATGTCACGTTTCCAGTTCATCATATTTGTCTCATCAAGGCTCTATAAATAGAGAACTACAGCAGATATGTAACATGTAATGCAGCCGAACCGTGTATTACAATGCCGTTATGTGATGACTTTCAAAGAGAAAAGCAGTGGACCAACACTAATAACGGTGTTGGTAACGGAAAATAACGTATCTATTGTGGTGATTGACATTATTCACCCACGGATCTATGGGTTAGGCCAGGGTATTGTTCTGCACGGACATTTTAGTGAGCCGGACTTCCTGTCTCCGCCGGTCCGATGTGTTTTGAGATGCTAAATAAAAGTCTAGCTTGTACCTTTGATTTTGTTAAACTAATAGGCCTACGTTTGCGCTGTGGACCAACACTATACATTGACGGGGAAGGGGGTAGCAATAAAGATAACACCATTTTACACAACATAACAGAAATAATATCGATAGCAGCGTCCCTAGCAACCATCTTGGTAACAATGAAAACGTTGAATGGACACAATTTCCTGAAGTAATCTTCGTAATAACTAGCAAACTAAAGATCATGTACACATAATCTTAAATAACAACTCATATTTCTCGCATGAAATGACATCAAAACGTATTTTAATGACCAAACTAACCTTAAAATAGGCATTTTACACCGAGAATAAAACGAAGGTCGGCCATGTTTTTTTTTCTGCAGGGAGAAATTTGAAGATCACGTGACATAGACGCCAGCCATTGGAATGAATGGTGAAAAAAACGTAGGGATCTTACAATTTCAGAGGCGTTTTTGTAGATATACTACGTCCTACGTTGTGGACCAACGTAGTTATTACACGTTTTTTTGTGAGACTGGGTTGGTTATACCCTCAATACTCTCCAATTATTCTACAGGCATGGTTCCTACTGACTTTTTAAATATACGTATAAAATCTTTACCTCTATTACTAACATCTCTCTCTAGTTTGAACACGGCTGCAAACATATTGTCTCCTGTTATGCTGTGTTCGTTATTCTCGCGTCCAGGAGAGAAGCTTTAAAAAAGGAGACTAAATGGAGTCTCTGAGAAGGTTCCAAATTGGTACTTTAATTAAAAATAAAGGCGCGGGTATGTTTACAAGCAGAATATTGTTCAGTCAGAAAAACAGCTGTGTTCTGGCTCTGAGCGAAGGGAAGAGACCACTCCACCTTTCCAGCTGTTATATATATATATATCCTCTGCTGGCTCCTCCCTGTGGGCCGGTTGGCGCTGCTGGGGGCCGGCCCTCCACGTGTTTAATGTCCGTTGTTACGCATATCAGAGGATACAGACATTGTACATCCAATATATATTTAAACACGCCTTTTCTCCTCCTTAACTCTTTCATGACTTTTCATTTAACACATTCTAAACGCTGTAATCAATACTCCAAAAAATACAGGAAATACTTCACGGCAGTTTGGTTTCCGGTCGTTCCGGATGTTGTCACATGCTACCCACGTCTGTAAACAATAACGTATTCAAATAAACTGTACCTTCATTTAATATTCAACAATAATAATATCTCGACGTCTATAGTTGTAGTGTTGAAATCAGTAGGTTTCGGTGTGCAACACTCCGTGTCATATCGCTACTAAATTCACCTCTATAGTAAATGGTATATTAGCCACATGCTAAATGCTAACCGGAGATGAAGGATTTTCAGAATAAAAGCTTAACAACTGGTTGTGTACAAGAACTTCTGGTTTTTCAGTATAAAACAGCATTTAAACTGACGGTATATTTAAGCTACTTTATGCTATCAAAACATTGATTTTAATTTCTAACACTCCCCTTTTGTTTTAATGGAGAAACCAAGATAAGCTTCACATTCAAAGTCAATTTTCCAATCTTTTTAGACGGTTGAAAGTTTCTGTCTTTTCCTCACGTTATTTCCAGTGAATGGCAGAAATTCTCCAACACATTTAGTAATGCTCTCCACTCTCAACCCACCTGCCCTCATTGATGCAGCAATTTCACACAAAAATACAATAATAGCAGATGACCTAGGCCATCCACTCCACTGTCACTTCACAAAAAGTCCCCCTCTGGCTACAGAAGCAGACATTTCAGACACTAAAAGAGCCCATTTCTGCCTTCCCCGCTTCAGTTATAGAAATCCCTCCAGAGTGCCTTTTCAATGGGAGATTTAATATGCAGTTTTTAGCCGCAGCAGCACAGTGGATGGAGCTAAAGTCCTCCACACTCTTAGATAGTCCCATTTTGAATTGGTGTACACAGAATCATGTGAAAAGATTTGATAGCGAAATGGACTCCTCTGAAAAAAGGACTCAATCGTATTTCTATGGCCCTAAGAAAACATGAACAACTACCAGAGGCCTTTTTCGGTAACTGCGAGTGAGATGAGAGCAATGTGCTAACTTTTCTCTCAGGAAAACAGACTGAATGTCCTTAATACCAAGTCCTGTACATCATTTGTTAGTTTCTGTACTTACGGTATGAAGAGAAAGTCACCTAAACATCCAGAACACCTCGCTTTTTCAACAGCTGTACAGTAAATATGAAAAGTCAGGAAAACCGTCAGAGATGTCAAAAGTACACACATCCTTTACTCAAGTAAGTACAGATACTCGTGTTTAAAAATACTCTGGTGAAAGTAGAAGTACTGACTAAACTTCTTAACTCAAGTAAAAGTAAAGAACTTTGAAATGTACTTCAGTAGAAAGTACCCATAACTAGCAGCTGTTTTAAAGAGTACCTGACCTCCCTTTATATTAATAGAACAATAATGTCATTGTTAGCTAATGAATGTTTCCATGCTGAACAACGGCAACATGACAACGTTTCCATTGGTCCCTCTTCTTTAGAGAAGACCAGGAAATGATGGATACACGGATCGTGTTCAAATCAATAGGCACGCAATGACTCTAAAGAATAATGATCACGCATCAAACACACATTCAGACTAAAGGAACCAGCTGTTTGGAACATGAGAGAAGTAGAAAGTACAAGTATTTGAGTTCAACATGTAAGAAGTAGAAAGTACAGGTATTTGAGTTCAACATGTAAGAAGTAGAAAGTACAGGTATTTGGGTTCAACATGTAAGAAGTAGAAAGTACAGGTATTTGAGTTCAACATGTAAGAAGTAGAAGTACAGGTATTTGTGTTCAACATGTAAGAAGTAGAAAGTACAGGTATTTGGGTTCAACATGTAAGAAGTAGAAAGTACAGGTATTTGAGTTCAACATGTAAGAAGTAGAAAGTACAGGTATTTGAGTTCAACATGTAAGAAGTAGAAAGTACAGGTATTTGAGTTCAACATGTAAGAAGTAGAAAGTACAGGTATTTGTGTTCAACATGTGAGAAGTAGAAAGTACAGGTATTTGTGTTCAACATGTAAGAAGTAGAAAGTACAGGTATTTGTGTTCAAAGTGTAAGAAGTAGAAAGTTGTCAGAAAGTAAGTAGTAAAATAAAGTACTGATCCCAGATACTTAAGTACAGTAACAAAGTATTTGTATTCCACTAGTTCCCACCTCTGGAAAACGTTAGCGTAGCTTAGCATAACCACTGAAAACGGGTGGAAACAGCTAGCCTCACAACGACCCTTACAGCACATTCTAATTAAAACATTACATCTACTGAAAAACACAAATGATGGAGCACTAAACACTTCCTCCTCTTCTTCCTCTGTAATCGTTCTGCCGCCTGGTGAGACTGACAGGCTGTTTACGTACACACACAAATGCTCTGTTGTGGTGTCCGAAATGCCCTTCGCTGCTCTGATATCTGAACGGACTGTAGCATGCATCCCTGGAGGCAGAGAGCAGCAAACAAGCTTATCTCAAATACACTCCCCTCCCTACTGTAGTGCAGTATTTTCATGTTTGTAGACGCTGGAAGCTGCGATTCAGAAAGCACTGATGGGGGATTTGGGGAAGTAATGCAGTATACCTCCGCCGTTATGAACACATTGGACATTAAAGGGGGTTTTAGTCAGAGGAGCCATTGTCTGGTGCAGAAATAAGTAATGAAAAAGCTTGAAAAACACTTTTATGCTCTGACTGATGATGTCTAGTCTTTTGGATTGAACTTGAATGCTTCCTCTTATTTCCCGGCGGTCTAGAGTTGCCAACATCGCAGCAGGAGAGCATTCAGGTGTGGTTTCGATACAGGAGAGCATTGCTTACGTGTTGTCATCGCTCATTTGGCAAGAGGGAGTCCTGACTTTAACATCCAACATCTCTGCATGGTGTCTAGTTACACACACACACACACACACACACACACACACACACACACACACACACACACACACACACCCACACACACACACACACACACACACACACACACACACACACACACACACACACACACACACACACACACACACACACACACACACACACTGCTGACACAACTTCACAGTTGGGTAGGAAATGCTTACACACTGTTTTGGGGCTGAGACTTGCATACAGCACTTATTTTAAACGCATGGGAGGGATTCAGATACAGTGCAGGGAATCAAAACAAGACAAAGTGCAAACATTGACCGTAGGAAAACTCAAATGCGTGCCAAATAGAATTTAGTAATACAGTCTGAGGCTGTTACAGGTTTGTTAAGCTCAGTTAAAGCACAAAATAAGGCGTGTTTTCAGCTATAATCTAATTCAAAATGACACGTCATGTGATCCCACTCCCAGATTGATAAAAGACTAAAGTCAAAGCTTAAATTGCGATGAAGAACAAACACTCGCTGCTGTCCTGAGCTTCAACATTTAACGTCTGCTTCGAATCCGATGAGTCTAATTTCACGCCGTCTTTTCTGAGTTTGAAGAAGGCGCCATCAAACGTAGCGACGCTAACATGTTCTCTAATGGCTGACTGAGATCTGAGCGTCTTTTGAAGTCCCCTCGACTCCATCAGTGTGACTAACAACCAGCAGCGGGGGTTTCCACTGACGAGCAGCAACATTGTTAAAAGTAATAGCGGTGTTATCTCACTAATGCACTTCATACTTTACAACAACTGATGCCTGTTAGCTGCATTTTTCACAGCCTCTACTTAAGAAGATGCGTGTGGTTTTTATGAAGCTGGAGGAAATGAAATGCAGCGTCTTGTCTAGTAAAAGTAAATCATGACCAAACTGACTTATATGGAAGAGAACCAATCCCTCGTTAATGGTGTTATTCAGAAATAAGCATTGTGAAGTTATTGTCGTGGAAACTATGAAAACGTATTTGTCGTGGCTATTTGTCAACAACAATAAAACTTCAAAAGGCCACTGAGGCACCAGGTATAGTGGATCTTACGCAGATCATGAGTTGGTAATGAGTCCATTGTCCAGACAAGGCATCGACGTTTTTGTGGTATTTATTAGCTTCACCTTGGCAAGATCAATACAGCAAAAATGTTTTCTGAACTCAGCCCTGATACTGGGAGAAAACCATAGACCTTCCCGGTGCCCACTGCCTGCTGCTGTGCCCTGATTGACCCATCACCTTCAAAATAAAAGCATTTTAGCTGGAACACAACTTAATTTAAATAATATGGCTGTAAATTAATTAATTCTACAAAACAAATAAATACATTAAATAAATGTGAAAAATCCTGAATAGCTTCCACAGTAATGGTAAATGGACTTATATAACGCTTTATCCAGTCTTTTAAGACCCCTCAAAGCGCTTTACATATACTACATGTCGTTCACCCATTCATACAGAGCAGTGTATGTTACTCTAGGACCTAACATGCATACACATTCACACACTGTTGGCCATTGGGAGCAACTCAGGGTTAAGTATCTTGCCCAAGGATACATCGACGTGTTGACTGCACGGGCTGGGATCGAACCCACAACCAGGGTTGGGAGGGTTACTTTGTAAATGTAATCAGTTACTGATTACTGAGTACATGGCTCTGAAAGTAATCTGAATACAGTTACAGTTACGTGTCTTAAAAAAGTTACGTAATCAGATTACTTTTAGATTACTTTCTTTTTCCATCACAGATGGATGTGTTGGTGAACAGGAGACACACAAAGCAAAAGGAAACTGAACGTGTTTTTACTGTTTTAATGGCGTATCAAGAGCACAACTGAAACATCACTGAAACGATGCAACAACATAATACACTTGTTGGGGATGCAGCTTGGGATGTGAGGAGTGAGGACACGGCTTAGAACGGGCGTGTCGCCTTCTGTCCTGCCAGTGTTGCCAGGACATGAATTAAAATGTCGAACTCGGACTTCATTTTAAGGACATGTCGGCCAGGGGTGTAGAGCTATATTTGTTTAAGCACCGGATCGGCAAAACAGGAGAGTGTGTGCACCAGTCTGCCTTGATCTATGAATTCATGTCTGTGACTCTCACAGTATCTGCTGCCCGCAGCTGTTTGATAGAAGGAACACCTCCTTCACTTCATGAAATCTCTGCAGCGCCAGGAGGCAGCGGGAGGGTTCACTCAGAAGACGAGCGTGCAGTGCCTTTCACGCACCGCCTTCGCTGTGTTTACCTTCAGAATCATAAGGCTAAAGAGCGACCGCAGGCTGATGTGTTTTAACCACACACACCTCTACACACACGACTTAAACGCAGACTTTTGTTCCTCCATGTTTCGTTGTTATTGTTCCACTGAGCGGACCCGCCCCTTTTTTTTTTTAAACGCTCCCTTTTTTGGTCCATCTGCGGCGGTAAAAGTGTCTGTGCGCTGTGATGATTCGGCTGTACCTTTAATAATGAATATTAAATGTTGTGAGGAAATCTTTCCATCAATAATTCCAATAAGTATTCCAAAATGTATTCACTTCAGGTTTACGAAAGTAACTGTAATCAGATTACTCGTTTTTCAAATGTAACGCGAGCTGAATACAGTTACTTGATTTTTGTATTCTGATTACGTAACGCCGTTACATGTATTCCGTTACAACCCAACCCTGCCCACAACCTTCTGGTTGAAAGACGACCGCACTCCCTCACAGCCACAGTCGCCCAGTATTAATGCATCCTTCAATATTTGAGAAAATAGTTCAAACCAAATGTTTCTTCTCTTTTCACTCCTTACAGACTCGTGTTTAATATCTCAAATGCTGCCTCAAACACGGCGAGCCTCTTAAAACCCGCTGATAATCCACCAGCCATGTGTCTCTCCAATTATACAAACTAAACATTGCTTCTGCTTTCGTGAGTGAATAATGTGCTCATCTCCGGATTAATAATACGTTCACAATAGCCGCTTTTTCCACAATGATTGCTCAAATACTGCAGCCGAAAACTCGGATGTAAAAAAAGGAAAATCGAGCGAGTTTCTTACTAATGCAAAAATACAAATGGTCCCGGGGATTCAATTCTACTTGAGGATGTTTTATAGACCCACACAACTAAAAGGAAAACTAGTAGCATTGGTTTGCCAGTTATTACAATTCAGGTAAGTTAAGTAAAATAAAATATACAAAAGTCCGCTCTCTTGGGCACGATTAGAGATGAATAGACTCCAGAAGATATCTTTAGGAATGGGCTTCTCTCTAAAAGGATTTATTTATTTTAGAAAATGTTCTGTCTCAGTTCTGCAGGCTCCTCACTGCTGATTATAAGCGACAGGTGTAAGTCCAGCCTCCGGCGAGGCGATATGCTTCAAACGCATTTAAATCAACACTTTATTCTGACTTTTTTTAAATCACAACTTATTTAAATAAATCCTCCTCATCCAGGCTTTCCTCATTGTGTCTTCCCTGGCTGCAGGATCCCATCTCTGAGTGCGTTGACTTTGATTAATGACAGAGAAGGAGGTTAAACCAGTGATTACACACCAGCTGCCGAGCCTCCCCTTTTAACTTCAGACCCTCTTCACTCGACTCTGGAGGGAAATCTATCCCTGGTACCGTTGAAATCTGTAGAGAGGAAGACAAGGAAACAACGAAATCTATATTCACATCAACACTGACAGCAGTGTAGTCAACAAACCAAGCAAAAGGAACTGATCACATTACTTTTAAGGGTTAAAATACTTAAAAGAAAACTCCCTATGGATTTTTAGCCTCTGCAGACCATTTACATGCACACAAACCTATAAAACACACCACAGGAAAGGGAGAACAATTAAATGAAATCAATATTTATATCAACACTGACAGCAGCTTACTGTCTTCTAGTCAACAAATCAAGCAAAAGGATATATTTACTTTACTTTTCAGGGTTAAACATGTTAAAATAAATCACATTTTAGCCTTTGCAGACCATTTACATGCACACAAACCTATATTACACATTATAGGAAAGGCGAAACAATGACATTTCTATGTATATCAACACTGAAAGCAGCTTACTGTCGTCAACAAACCACGCACCATGATATATGTACTTTACTTTTCAGGGTTAAACATGTTAAAATAAGTAGCATTTTAGCCTTTGCAGACCATTTACATGCACACAAACCTATATTACACACTAGAGGAAAGAGAAAAGACATACACGCATAATATGGCTTCTTTAATGTATTCAGCAACCGAGCGAAAATGAAATGAATGGTGTTTGCCAAATACATCACTTCATCTATACAAGCACTAACGGGTTATCTTCAATAAAACTATTTATCTAATTTAGCATCACATGAATAAGTCCTGTAGCAGATTGTCATGTGTGTTGCCATGAAGAGCATAGTCAAGACCCTCTTTACAAGGCCTTTCTCTCAAAACGCCTCTGATGGAAACATTACGCCCCCCTGGAGACAGCTTAATTTAGCTATAGTAGCTAAGTACAGCTTAATCTGCGTCAGAAAATCATTGTTTGACAGCTAAAAATAGCATCTGTACAACCTCGGTCTTATTCTATGAATGACTACATATCTTGAGATGTTATTCTGCCCCTTTGTGCGACAGGAAATGCAGAAAGAGAGACATGACACATGCGTAAGCTTAAGTGAATGTTATTGATAGGCTTTATAATCTGCACAGCATCCTCTGTCATTTTCTACCCTGGAAAATCCTCCTAAAAAACCTGAAACTGCGTAATAACGACGAACTGACAGACATGCAATGGATGCTGTGTGTGCAGGATAATCAATATGACCAAAGAATGTAAGAAGATAACATTATAAGAAGATTTAAAAAGCATTATTTCCCATTTCTCTCCAAACAGCAGTCATTTTGTGAGTATAATAAGACTCTCATAATTAGTCTTGTTCACTTAAACTTGATCAATGCGATTGATGACTCTCCCCACATGAGTGCAGTCTTCCTGCTACCGTTCCCATGGAAACACCATTTCATAGCCAGCCGTGTATGCCCGATCTTATTCATATCTTAAAAATTAATAATCATTTGGACATTTTGCAGATCTTCGACCCGAGAGTCAGAGGGGAATCAGGGTTTAGCTTTTTCTATGGTTGCAGATGGATTGAATTGGGAGACCCCCTGTCGCTTTCGGTCATTTTGGGTTTGTGTCATGTCATCCTTCTCCTTTCCTCTATGCCTGTACCTCCAATTCTCTACAGAGGCAAACACATCTTGATGCAGGCAGGACAGCCAATCAAAGAAATACATCATAATGCGTTATTGGTATCAAGCTGTTTGTAATTTAATCCGATTTAAAACTCACAACGTAAGCAAATAACAAAATAGAAACACATTAAAGCACAGACACAGAAGTGGTGGGAATTAAAATATTATATTGTTGAACAAGAGTATAAGAGACAGATTACCCTTGCATCACATGGGCAGAGAACAATCCACCGTTTTTATACACCGATTGACGTGTGGATGGTGGGTGTGTGTGTCTTTTAAAAGCGCACACACACACACACACACACACACACCTGAGCAGGCCAATATTGAGCCTGCAGGGCGAGGAGGGGGGAGAGAGGCTGTCGGAGAGAGACTGATGGAGGCTGGCAGACAGGCGTTTAGGGAGGACTCCGTCTGTTCCACGGTAAGAGAGAGCCAGCCACCATCCATCTCCATTACACACATCCACATGCCACTGGGCAGGGAACAACTCCTCTGAGGATGACCGGGGAGGGGGGGAGGGGGGGAGAGCCACAACTCTTGTTATGGGAATCATGGACATATCATTATGTTATTTTCTTAATTATGATTTATCTTATATACACGTTGTTCTGGTCTCCATCGGTAGTTAGTCATTTATTTTCTGTCTTCCTCTTCACCCTCTTGACGCTGTATTTGCCAGACTCACTGCCACATGTTATTATTTTCTGTCGACTCCCAAATGACGGCTTTCTTTTTGAAAGCTTGGCTGGACTTTTTTCCCCGTGCGACCCAGGGGTGCAGCAAGCTCCCAAAGAGCCTATTTTGCCGAGACATATCCCACAATCCTTTGGGAGCTTATAGAGCTTTTGTTGTTGTGCCCCTCCTACACCTTGCTTGTCCTTCTTCAACTCCTTTTCTGAGCTTATAGGGGTCTTGAACTGTGTGTGTATATATACTCTAATGATGTATACATACATGTATTCAGTCCAGTCCAGTTCAGTCACTGCGATCCAAGCTCTGACACTCAGTCTTGTTTAATTAAGCTGCTGGATCAATAAACTCTTTGATTTCCTACGCCTGCAAAAAGCCATCTGTTCTCCGTGACTCAAGCAAGACCAGTACAGCCTTTCTTGGATCCTGTGAAATACCCATTAAAAAGCCATTAAGAATGCACCGGAAGAAATGAGAGGGAAACGGTTCTTAGTTTGGCCGGTAAAGCAGTTTTTAACAGCAAAATGTATTTCTTAATAGTTTCTGGACAGCTTAGGAGCAAAGGAGTACACATGCTTTACAGAGAGACAATACTTGTTAGTATTTAAAGCAAATGAGGAATTTTGCAGCCGTTATCCTGCCGAAGTGGCTTAATACCAGCACCTTAAGTGCCTTTTATAATGGACATTAAACCCAGAAAATAATGGCATTTGAAGTTACTGATCTCCTTGGAGGCAGGAGGAACTCGTAACACAACGAGCCATGTCATATTTTTCATTGATTTGGCGAGAAAACTACGATAAATGTATCTTTCTGTTGTTATTTCTCAGAGGGCGGTGTACAGATGTTCTTTAGAGCTCGCAGAGCAAAGATTTAATGTATTACCCGCACTGATGACTGTGACGTTTGCACCAATCAAAATCGAGCGAACTGTCACTATTGGTTTGCTTGTGTTTATTATACTTTCCTTTTCATTTACACGCCGGTTCTGTTGATGAGATTTGGATGTGGGTGTATCTGCTAACTAACTGACTAATTAGTCAACATCAGTCGTGAATGAAAGCGCCAGCTGTCAAACATTAACACGTCCAATTTCTACCTCGTGTTTTTGTGCACGTACAAAAGTGTTTCAGACCAATTGTAACGAACAAGCAAAGGACCACAGATGGTGAATTCATGCACTCGTTTTTCGTGACGGTCAATGGTCCAGTTAACACTTCTAATGTGTTTTCATATCTTATTGGTTCTTTTACAAAGTGGGCTTGTTAAGAGCATATCATTGCATAGTGTCGTGGTGAAGTGATTTGGACTCCTATAATGAACTCTATGATATTATTAAGTATTTTAGTGTACTTTGCCTACTTTTGCTTTTGTGCCTCGGAGCTTCGCTGACTGACGGTGCCCCTCCTCACCTTCCTTTGTTGGATTTCACTTTTAATTGCCGCAAACTTGCGGAATAAACACAGCAAAGTAAGATACATAAGATTTCAAACGAGCAGAGGATGAAGGAGAAGAACTACTCTCGCCGCAACACCAACGTTTTTGGAACAGGAAACGGCATTGTTGTAAATAAACGCAGGTTTTGGGCACGTAACATTTTGTTTTAAATCCCAGTGACCTAGAATATTATAAACCAATCTTTAATATGTCCGTCAAAACTAAAATGAGAGCAATACAGGACACTGAGGGATGTGTGTGTATCAGAGGTGGGAAGTAGTGGAGTACAAATACTTGGTTACTGTACTTCTTTCTGGTATCAGCACTTTACTCCACTACTTAGTTTTCTGACGACTTTTTACTTTGACTTCTTACATGTTGAACTCAAATACCTGAACTTTCTACTTCTTACATGTTGAACTCAAATACCTGTACTTTCCACTTCTTACATGTTGAACCCAAATACCTGTACTTTCTACTTCTTACATGTTGAACACAAATACCTGTACTTTCCACTTCTTACATGTTGAACTCAAATACTTGTACTTTCCACTTCTTACATGTTGAACACAAATACCTGTACTTTCCACTTCTTACATGTTGAACTCAAATACTTGTACTTTCTACTACTTACATGTTGAACACAATACCTGTACTTTCTACTTCTTACATGTTGAACTCAAATACCTGTACTTTCTACTTCTTACATGTTGAACACAAATACCTGTACTTTCTACTTCTTACATGTTGAACTCAAATACCTGTACTTTCTACTTCTTACATGTTGAACTCAAATACCTGTACTTTCTACTTCTTACATGTTGAACACAAATACCTGTACTTTCTACTTCTTACATGTTGAACCCAAATACCTGTACTTTCTACTTCTTACATGTTGAACACAAATACCTGTACTTTCTACTTCTTACATGTTGAACACAAATACCTGTACTTTCTACTTCTTACATGTTGAACACAAATACCTGTACTTTCTACTTCTTACATGTTGAACACAAATACCTGTACTTTCTACTTCTTACATGTTGAACACAAATACCTGTACTTTCTACTTCTTACATGTTGAACTCAAATACCTGTACTTTCTACTTCTTACATGTTGAACCCAAATACCTGTACTTTCTACTTCTTACATGTTGAACTCAAATACTTGTATTTTCTACTTCTTACATGTTGAACACAAATACCTGTACTTTCTACTTCTCACATGTTGAACACAAATACCTGTACTTTCTACTTCTTACATGTTGAACTCAAATACCTGTACTTTCTACTTCTTACATGTTGAACTCAAATACCTGTACTTTCTACTTCTTACATGTTGAACCCAAATACCTGTACTTTCTACTTCTTACATGTTGAACTCAAATACCTGTACTTTCTACTTCTCACATGTTGAACTCAAATACCTGTACTTTCTACTTCTCACATGTTGAACACAAATACCTGTACTTTCTACTTCTTACATGTTGAACTCAAATACTTGTACTTTCTACTTCTTACATGTTGAACCCAAATACCTGTACTTTCTACTTCTTACATGTTGAACTCAAATACCTGTACTTTCTACTTCTTACATGTTGAACTCAAATACCTGTACTTTCTACTTCTCACATGTTGAACTCAAATACCTGTACTTTCTACTTCTTACATGTTGAACTCAAATACCTGTACTTTCTACTTCTCACATGTTGAACACAAATACCTGTACTTTCTACTTCTTACATGTTGAACACAAATACCTGTACTTTCTACTTCTTACATGTTGAACAGAAATACCTACACGAGTATGTGTACTTCTACTTGAGTAAAGGATGTGTTTACTTTTGCCATCTCTGGTGTATATGTATAAATGCGTATATATACATTATATAATATCTCGTCTGTTTACCTGAAGCCAGAAAAGATTTAGGAATAAACAAGAATCAGGAGCTGTGAGGGACAGAAAGCCTCACATGTTGAGAAAGAGGCACCGCTGACTTATTAGACTGGTGTTCCTGAGACTCAGGACAATAAAAACGTCTCTTCTCCGGGTCTATTGTGGCGTTGATGGAACTGACAGGCCTTCTCTCGCTTTGGATTCCCATTTGGGGCGAGAAGACAACTGGTTTCTGTGTTTTTTTATTCCAACCGTCCTGCCTCATCACTCTCAGATTCTCTGAACACAAATATAGACCCTGTGGCTTCACGCTGAAAAAAAACCCAGCAATAGTGACAGGAGAATAAACATTAGAGCAGAATCCTGCCAGCGAGCTTTCGTAAAAATAGACAAAATTGTTTGTGCTTGAGTTCCTAGTGAGATGTCGAAATTCATAGAACTCAACATCTCTCCATATTTCTGGCTCTATGCTGAGAAACCAATAGTTTTATCACCTTCATTTACACAACCAACAGAAATGGAGCAACCTTATTGGTCCATAACCTCGTCTATGTCCAATATATATATCCAATATATCCAATATCCTTTCCTTTCAGCTCTTTTGTTGGTCCCACCACAAAACGCTCCACTTTCTCACCATCTTGTGCTTACTTGTTGTCTATTTGGTGCTCGTCAAAGTCAATTTTGAATGAATTTTAAGAGGATATTCCACTTTATTGTAGTACTGACGCGAAACTAGTGAAGATATCCAATAAAGTAGACTCCAAAATATCCCCAATGTCATATTTTCTTGTCTGTAAGTGAGGGAATGAACAGTTTTCTCATTCTGACATGTCACTGCATCCATCGTGTGAATTACTCTCATTCACCGTGAGATTGTGCAGCCAAAACCTTTTTGTATTTCCTGTTCCTCCACAGATTACAGCAGGATCCACCTCTCTGAGTCACAGAAAAAATACATGTTCCAGTCTAATGCAGTAAAGCCTGTTAATGCAAACATCGCTCAGCAATTTTTGCCTCAACCTACTTGCACAAGTGGAGCGTATCGGCTGCCAGAGGCCGTGCAGGTTGTACCTCTCTATCACAGGGTCTCTGGATTGTATTGGAGTTCACTCAGTGACATCAATGTCAAAGCTCTTGTGGAAAATGGGCTTCACGCCGTAATGGTCCTTAACTGGTGTTTTCTGTATCATCCATCAAGAGCTCACAAGCTGTCCTCAAAATGCATCATCATCTCTGCAGGCCAGAGCCTTTCATCCCAGTTATAGATATGTAGTTGCCATGTTTCTCTTGGGAGAGCTAAGTGAATGCATCGCCCAGATCCAACAGTGTAACACAGAGCGATATGCTATCAGTTCTAGAACTTGTGTGACATTATCTACAAACTAGTTATACTGTTGAGTCAACCACCTGAGCGATACTATCAGTATAGTAGTAATAATAATAATACATTATGTAGATAACCCATTTGTGTTATTTGAGACTGAAGGGGATGTTGCATTGTGTTGCAGTTTTATATCTTATAATGTAATTTAGGTGAACTTCCTGTTTCATTTGTATGCTTTTATTTTGAAGGCACGGCTGACAGGAAGTTCTTGAGGCATTGGAAACATCGTGACGGAGAAAGTAATATCTTCTATGTAACGGCGGAGAAGGAGAAGAACGGACTGTATATTTAAATGTTAGCACCCCCCGAAGAGGCTCAAGCTCTTACGTTGGGTCTGGAGTTACAGATACATTCTAATCCATCAGTAAAGTCTACGACCATTATTCGTAGGGGAATGCTACACATTACATTTATATAGAAACAAAATAACAACAAAAGTCAAAAGTGCTAAACTGGGTGGAATAAGGGCGAGGGGTTAGTAGTGGATTAGGAGTTGAAGGCAAGAGTGAAAAGGTTATATTATATATTCATGTCATGCTTCACAAAACATATAGAATAATTTGACAGAATAGGGTTATGTACATATACCCAACTGTGAAGTTGTGTGTGTTACAATGTGTGTACTAAGATAGTTGACCCTTTACAATATGTTAAGCCCCTTTAGACGTCGCTGCATTTAAAGCGAGCAATATAAATTAATTTCATTTTTATTAGCAAAACAAATTCCTATTTCAGAACTGACGGATGTGTTGTGTGTGTTTATCTACAAACTAGTTATACTGTTGAGTCAACCATCGTATCAGGAAAGGTCATTCTGGTAAGATAAGATAAAGCTTTATTGTCTCCCTGGAGAAATGTGTCTTGGGCATCGAGATAATAGCATAAAACATTCAGGTCAGCCAGTCATAGATACAGAATAGAGATCACAGATCACATGGCAAAGAAGCATACAGGTACAGCACTTTCCCTATTGTATTATACATAAATCAAATATTGCACCGTCCCTACTGTATTCATACACAAATCAATATATATGTATATATAAAAAACTGCTGCATCCCTTACAATCTCTATAAGCTGCTTAGCCATTTTTAGTGTGGTCTTATATGTATTTCTTACTCCTGCAACTAACTTGCACCATTATGTCTATTGAACTAATTTATTGCAATATTTTTACATCTTGTTATTAAGTATTTAGCATTCTGACTTAGGCGTTTCATTGCCCAAACATCCACTGTTGTTACTTAGAAATAAAACCTATGAATCGTTGAATCTAATCGGCAATTTCTTAGTAAAATTCCACTTGAGAATCACCTTTAAAAAATCACAGTATAGCTGTTTTTGGGGCTGTTGTGTTTTTTGTGTTGCTTTCTAGTGATCCTCAGTTAGACCTGGAGGAAATGTCTTCTAACTTTCCCAATCTTCAACATGCAATCTCTCAGGAACGCCTGCTGGGAATGTAATGACATCTATCCCGGTCACTTTCTAGTCTCTAATGATGAGTATCCACACGACAAATAGGAACATCTTGCACCAGGAAATTGTAGTTATGTGTGTTTGTGGCGTGTAATCCACTTAGTTCAGACTTGTGTCATGAAGGAAGTCTTATGTAAAGTCTAGACTCTCTGTTGTGACTAATCTGCTCGTTATTCAGACATCACTTCGACATGGGGAGGCGTGTGGTGCAGTGGGTTGTGCATTGGTGTTTGGATCAGGGGGTCAAGCCCCACTGCAGTCAGCATGTCGTTGTGTCCCTGGGACCCTTCACCCCTCAGTGCTCCTGTGGGGATCGCCCTCAGTATTGAGTATGTAAGTCGCTTTGGATAAAAGCGTCTAACAAGTGACGTGTAATGTATTATTGCTGTCATGTTTATTTAACAAGGTGCACATCTGCAAGGGAATAGAGTCGTCTGAATAGTTTATTAAGTAGCACATGTTTCATGAATCCAAATATTAATTCTCATGAATAAATAGTGAATTTGGAAGGGTAATATTACCCTAAAGCTATTGGTTTATACTGGGTTTATTCAATATAAGTAGATAAGATTGCACTGTGCTTGTTACAGATGGCAGTATATGAAATAATTTTTAATTACAACCACTTCCAGCTCTTAATGCGACACTTCCAGCACACATTTGATTAAACAATTATTGTTAATAGTGTAGTTGCACTGAATGAAAAACGATTATATTTACAAATTGTCTGTAATAGATAAATTGACTCCTGTCGCCCTTTGCTATTCATAATTGCAAAAAGACTATTCTTACTAATTCTAATTATATAAACATTGCTGCTCAAATTGTTTGCTTTTATGATGACCATGACTTGATAAGTGATTGCTAACGGAGCGATTAGGGTGTTTAGACTTTAGTGAAACACAATAATGGGTATGACAGAAGATAAAATAGGCAGGACAAATGAATAATTCAGGACAGTTTGCATTAAAATACATGGCTAGCAATGACACAATTAAGCTGTGTCTCTGTGTGTGTGTGTGTGTGGCCTAGCATCTAGCATTACCATACTTGTGGGGACCTAAATCTGTTTACACAGTCACGTGTGGAGACTCGTCTCCCTTATGGGGACAAATTGGAGGTCCCCATGAGGGGAATCATTAATTTTAGGGTGAAGACTTGGTTAAGATTAGGTTTAGGGTTAGGGTTAGGCATGTGTTGGTTATGGTTAAGGTTAGGATACGTCTCCAGGAAATGCATGTAAGTCAATGTAATGTCCCCTGAAGTGATGTATACATGGTATGTGTGTGTGTGTGTGTGTGAAAACATCCTCTAGGAAGGAGAGACGGAGAGACTAGGCAGGACAAACGGGACTTGTAAGTAGAGGAGATTACGCCGGTTGCTAAACTCTCCATGGGGAAAATGTTAAGCAGATCCAATGGATGAAGTAATTCAATTTGAGCCCCTGAATAATAGCATCATTTGCCATGGAATTAGCATCCGCCACTATCAATCAGCGCGGCGAAAGACTAACACGAGCTGCGCCCACCAAGGACACGAGCTTTCTGTGGAAATCAACTCGTTCATCAGGTTAACTTCACTGTAGTCGCAGCTGCATACACGTATTTATGCTGATTTAAAAAAAAAAGAATTCATTTTCTACATCATGGGCATCTGTACGGGTGTTTTTGACCTTCCCATATGTTTAAAAACCATAAAGTATTCATTCATTTTGGAATAAATCATTTTTTAATACCAAGTCAGCAAAAGATGTTTCGCTCAAATCTCGCTTTATTCATACAGCACGTGCAGCTCAAAGTACAAAATGGCGACACAAGTAAAAAATAAACAACAATAAATTCCCCTCAGATTAAGGCCTTCACAGATACACAAAATATCGTTATTTTTATATTCGTAGGTTTGGGTTTTGATGTCGCCCAGACGGCCTCCTGATGTGATTTCTGCTAAATTGAAAATCCCTCTCCTCTGTCCCCAAATCGGTCCCTTTTCAGTGGCGAACATTTTACAAATTAGATGTTTGCAGACGGTGTTCGAAAGAATTGACTTGACAGACGTCTGAACACAAGGCCATTATTAGTGTCACTTGCTCACAGAAACCACTGCTGAGCATTGAAAGGCTGGTTTTCCACGCTTGCTTTTGAATAAAACTAAATGTAAAAGAAAATAACATGCTGTCTGAGTTTTCGTCGCGCGCCGCACCGTATCATTTTCTCTCCGCAGGAACAAAAGATTTGTAAACTGGACCAATTGGTTGCGACTCAACAACGATGGCAATTTGTTGCCTTTGTGACACCTCGCAGCTATGTAGGTTACAACTTTCTGAATGAACAAATGCGTAACTGTCAGTGGGCTCTGGTTCATGTTCTTTCTTCTCAAATGTTGTTTGTCTCGCAATGTGCTTTTTCCCAGACTTAACTTTCATCTATTATTGGTGGCTTTTGTAGTGGCAGCACTGCACAGCCAAGCTTATTTAAAAGAACAGGAATTGCTCCACTTGTCAGCGAGCAAAAATAAAACATGTTTGGGGAGAAAAATAGCTCCATATTCTCCGTCTGTAGTGCAGTCTGTGTCACAGATGCTGTCCTTTCTGAAGCAAGGGCATCCGCTAAGGACAGAGTGTGTTGCAGTAGGCAGAAATGTACTTCAGGGTGGGCCTGTAAAAAATAGGGTGGGCCAGATTTTTCTTCTGCGCATCAGAAGCTAACAACAATCCCCGCCGGCGGTGGCAGATTACTTTTAGAATACTTTCTTTTTCCATAACAGATGGGTATGTTTTGGGGAACAGGAGACACGTATTTGACTGTTTTAATGGCTTATCAAGAACACAAACACGACATCTTGGTGTCATTCTGGACAGCTCTCTCATCTGCACCACACATAAAACGATTTCATCGTCATCAGAAAATGATCATATAGATCGCTGCTAGATGAGGGCAGTGGGGGCTCTCCTTGGAGTCTGGCTTTTTAAAAAAAAACCAAAGTTCATTAGTGAACTTTGAGCCATCATTTATTTTGCAGCTCAGTCTCTGCCTCTCTCACGTTATTATGGCGCGTGCCGGAACCAACAATCAGTTTTACCGTAAATGAGTTCGGTTCAGAGGATAACACATACAACATTAATTAAACTCGATATTTGTTCACTTGAATTTCACTTTGAATTCTTGGATATTCTCAATGGGTGAATACATTGTTTTATAATAATAATTAAATAATGTAACCCTATGGTGGCTACGCCACTGGTGTGTTGTCTTATTCTCTGAAGAAAGAAGACAGTGCTGCCTCGACGCTTGCTGTGAAATGACCGGGTCGTCCTTATCACTGACCGAGGCTGGAGAAACGTCAAAACATCCCCCCAATCCGCTTAGGAGGAGGAGGATCAGCACTTGTAAAATGACTGGCACTGCCCGGTGTTTCTTCAGGACTCAGCAAAAGGCAGCTTACCAAAAACAACTGATGTTCAGAGGAGTTAATCATGACCAGTGTAGGTGTGAGGATTTCTGGATTCACTAACTTTTAATCATCTTCAGTGATTTCAGGTTTTTCTGCTACAGTTAAAGGTGACCCCTACGTGAAAAAAGCTTACTGACAGAGATGTAGTACACACATCCTTTACTCAAGTAGAAGTACAGATACTCGTGTTTAAAAATACTCTGGTGAAAGTAGAAGTACTGACTAAACTTCTTTACTCAAGTGAAAGTAAAGAACTTTGAAATGTCCTTCAGTGAAAAGTACCCATAACTAGCAGCTGTTTTAAAGAGTACCTGACCTCCCTTTATATTAATAGAACAATAATGTCATTGTTAGCTAATGAATGTTTCCATGCTGAACAACGGCAACATGACAACGTTTCCATTGGTCCCTCTTCTTTAGAGAAGACCAGGAAATGATGGATTCACTGATCGTGTTCAAATCAATAGGCACGCAATGACTCTAAAGAATAATGATCACGCATCAAACACACATTCAGACTAAAGGAACCAGCTGTTTGGAAATGAGAGAAGTAGAAAGTACAAGTATTTGTGTTCAACATGAGAGAAGTAGAAAGTACAGGTATTTGAGTTCAACATGTGAGAAGTAGAAGTACAGGTATTTGAGTTCAACATGTAAGAAGTAGAAAGTACAGGTATTTGAGTTCAACATGTAAGAAGTAGAAAGTACAGGTATTTGAGTTCAACATGTAAGAAGTAGAAAGTACAGGTATTTGTGTTCAACATGTTAGAAGTAGAAAGTACAGGTATTTGTGTTCAACATGTAAGAAGTAGAAAGTACAGGTATTTGTGTTCAACATGTTAGAAGTAGAAAGTACAGGTATTTGAGTTCAACATGTAAGAAGTAGAAAGTACAGGTATTTGAGTTCAACATGTAAGAAGTAGAAAGTACAGGTATTTGTGTTCAACATGTTAGAAGTAGAAGTACAGGTATTTGTGTTCAACATGTAAGAAGTAGAAAGTACAGGTATTGTGTTCAACATGTAAGAAGTAGAAAGTACAGGTATTTGTGTTCAACATGTTAGAAGTAGAAAGTACAGGTATTTGTGTTCAACATGTAAGAAGTAGAAAGTACAGGTATTTGTGTTCAACATGTTAGAAGTAGAAAGTACAGGTATTTGTGTTCAACATGTAAGAAGTAGAAAGTACAGGTATTTGAGTTCAACATGTAAGAAGTAGAAAGTACAGGTATTTGTGTTCAACATGTTAGAAGTAGAAAGTACAGGTATTTGTGTTCAACATGTAAGAAGTAGAAAGTACAGGTATTTGTGTTCAACATGTAAGAAGTAGAAAGTACAGGTATTTGAGTTCAACATGTAAGAAGTAGAAAGTACAGGTATTTGAGTTCAACATGTAAGAAGTAGAAAGTACAGGTATTTGAGTTCAACATGTAAGAAGTAGAAGTACAGGTATTTGAGTTCAACATGTAAGAAGTAGAAAGTACAGGTATTTGTGTTCAACATGTAAGAAGTAGAAAGTACAGGTATTTGAGTTCAACATGTAAGAAGTGGAAAGTACAGGTATTTGGGTTCAACATGTAAGAAGTAGAAAGTACAGGTATTTGGGTTCAACATGTAAGAAGTAGAAAGTACAGGTATTTGAGTTCAACATGTGAGAAGTAGAAAGTACAGGTATTTGAGTTCAACATGTGAGAAGTAGAAAGTACAGGTATTTGGGTTCAACATGTGAGAAGTAGAAAGTACAGGTATTTGAGTTCAACATGTAAGAAGTAGAAAGTACAGGTATTTGAGTTCAACATGTGAGAAGTAGAAAGTACAGGTATTTGAGTTCAACATGTGAGAAGTAGAAAGTACAGGTATTTGTGTTCAACATGTAAGAAGTAGAAAGTACAGGTATTTGAGTTCAACATGTAAGAAGTAGAAAGTACAGGTATTTGAGTTCAACATGTGAGAAGTAGAAAGTACAGGTATTTGTGTTCAACATGTAAGAAGTAGAAAGTACAGGTATTTGAGTTCAACATCTAAGAAGTAGAAAGTACAGGTATTTGAGTTCAACATCTAAGAAGTAGAAAGTACAGGTATTTGTGTTCAACATGTAAGAAGTAGAAAGTACAGGTATTTGAGTTCAACATGTAAGAAGTAGAAAGTACAGGTATTTGAGTTCAACATGTAAGAAGTAGAAAGTACAGGTATTTGAGTTCAACATGTAAGAAGTAGAAAGTACAGGTATTTGTGTTCAACATGTGAGAAGTAGAAAGTACAGGTATTTGAGTTCAACATGTAAGAAGTAGAAAGTACAGGTATTTGTGTTCAACATGTAAGAAGTAGAAAGTACAGGTATTTGAGTTCAACATGTAAGAAGTAGAAAGTACAGGTATTTGAGTTCAACATGTAAGAAGTAGAAAGTACAGGTATTTGTGTTCAACATGTAAGAAGTAGAAAGTACAGGTATTTGAGTTCAACATGTAAGAAGTGGAAAGTACAGGTATTTGGGTTCAACATGAGAGAAGTAGAAAGTACAGGTATTTGAGTTCAACATGTAAGAAGTGGAAAGTACAGGTATTTGAGTTCAACATGTGAGAAGTAGAAAGTACAGGTATTTGTGTTCAACATGTGAGAAGTAGAAAGTACAGGTATTTGAGTTCAACATGTAAGAAGTAGAAAGTACAGGTATTTGAGTTCAACATGTAAGAAGTAGAAAGTACAGGTATTTGAGTTCAACATGTAAGAAGTAGAAAGTACAGGTATTTGAGTTCAACATGTAAGAAGTGGAAAGTACAGGTATTTGGGTTCAACATGAGAGAAGTAGAAAGTACAGGTATTTGAGTTCAACATGTAAGAAGTAGAAAGTACAGGTATTTGGGTTCAACATGTGAGAAGTAGAAAGTACAGGTATTTGTGTTCAACATGTGAGAAGTAGAAAGTACAGGTATTTGAGTTCAACATGTAAGAAGTAGAAAGTACAGGTATTTGAGTTCAACATGTAAGAAGTAGAAAGTACAGGTATTTGAGTTCAACATGTGAGAAGTAGAAAGTACAGGTATTTGAGTTCAACATGTGAGAAGTAGAAAGTACAGGTATTTGGGTTCAACATGTGAGAAGTAGAAAGTACAGGTATTTGAGTTCAACATGTAAGAAGTAGAAAGTACAGGTATTTGAGTTCAACATGTGAGAAGTAGAAAGTACAGGTATTTGGGTTCAACATGTGAGAAGTAGAAAGTACAGGTATTTGGGTTCAACATGTGAGAAGTAGAAAGTACAGGTATTTGGGTTCAACATGTGAGAAGTAGAAAGTACAGGTATTTGAGTTCAACATGTAAGAAGTAGAAAGTACAGGTATTTGAGTTCAACATGTGAGAAGTAGAAAGTACAGGTATTTGAGTTCAACATGTAAGAAGTAGAAAGTACAGGTATTTGAGTTCAACATGTGAGAAGTAGAAAGTACAGGTATTTGAGTTCAACATGTGAGAAGTAGAAAGTACAGGTATTTGGGTTCAACATGTGAGAAGTAGAAAGTACAGGTATTTGGGTTCAACATGTGAGAAGTAGAAAGTACAGGTATTTGGGTTCAACATGTGAGAAGTAGAAAGTACAGGTATTTGAGTTCAACATGTAAGAAGTAGAAAGTACAGGTATTTGAGTTCAACATGTGAGAAGTAGAAAGTACAGGTATTTGAGTTCAACATGTGAGAAGTAGAAAGTACAGGTATTTGGGTTCAACATGTAAGAAGTAGAAAGTACAGGTATTTGAGTTCAACATGTAAGAAGTAGAAAGTACAGGTATTTGAGTTCAACATGTAAGAAGTAGGAAAGTACAGGTATTTGTGTTCAACATGTAAGAAGTAGAAAGTACAGGTATTTGAGTTCAACATGTAAGAAGTAGAAAGTACAGGTATTTGAGTTCAACATGTAAGAAGTAGAAAGTACAGGTATTTGAGTTCAACATGTGAGAAGTAGAAAGTACAGGTATTTGTGTTCAACATGTGAGAAGTAGAAAGTACAGGTATTTGGGTTCAACATGTGAGAAGTAGAAAGTACAGGTATTTGTGTTCAACATGTGAGAAGTAGAAAGTACAGGTATTTGAGTTCAACATGTAAGAAGTAGAAAGTACAGGTATTTGAGTTCAACATGTGAGAAGTAGAAAGTACAGGTATTTGGGTTCAACATGTGAGAAGTAGAAAGTACAGGTATTTGAGTTCAACATGTAAGAAGTAGAAAGTACAGGTATTTGAGTTCAACATGTAAGAAGTAGAAAGTACAGGTATTTGAGTTCAACATGTGAGAAGTAGAAAGTACAGGTATTTGGGTTCAACATGTGAGAAGTAGAAAGTACAGGTATTTGGGTTCAACATGTGAGAAGTAGAAAGTACAGGTATTTGAGTTCAACATGTAAGAAGTAGAAAGTACAGGTATTTGGGTTCAACATGTGAGAAGTAGAAAGTACAGGTATTTGAGTTCAACATGTAAGAAGTAGAAAGTACAGGTATTTGAGTTCAACATCTAAGAAGTAGAAAGTACAGGTATTTGAGTTCAACATGTAAGAAGTAGAAAGTACAGGTATTTGAGTTCAACGTGTAAGAAGTAGAAAGTACAGGTATTTGAGTTCAACATGTAAGAAGTAGAAAGTACAGGTATTTGAGTTCAACGTGTAAGAAGTAGAATGTACAGGTATTTGAGTTCAACATGTAAGAAGTAGAAAGTACAGGTATTTGTGTTCAACATGTAAGAAGTAGAAAGTACAGGTATTTGAGTTCAACATGTAAGAAGTAGAAAGTACAGGTATTTGTGTTCAACATGTAAGAAGTAGAAAGTACAGGTATTTGAGTTCAACATGTAAGAAGTAGAAAGTACAGGTATTTGGGTATAAAGTGTGAGAAGTAGAAAGTACAGGTATTTGAGTTCAACATGTAAGAAGTAGAAAGTACAGGTATTTGGGTATAAAGTGTGAGAAGTAGAAAGTACAGGTATTTGAGTTCAACATGTAAGAAGTAGAAAGTACAGGTATTTGAGTTCAACATCTAATAAGTAGAAAGTACAGGTATTTGAGTTCAACATCTAAGAAGTAGAAAGTACAGGTATTTGAGTTCAACATGTAAGAAGTAGAAAGTACAGGTATTTGTGTTCAACATGTAAGAAGTAGAAAGTACAGGTATTTGAGTTCAACATGTAAGAAGTAGAAAGTACAGGTATTTGAGTTCAACATGTAAGAAGTGGAAAGTACAGGTATTTGGGTTCAACATGTGAGAAGTAGAAAGTACAGGTATTTGAGTTCAACATGTAAGAAGTAGAAAGTACAGGTATTTGGGTTCAACATGTGAGAAGTAGAAAGTACAGGTATTTGTGTTCAACATGTGAGAAGTAGAAAGTACAGGTATTTGAGTTCAACATGTAAGAAGTAGAAAGTACAGGTATTGGGTTCAACATGTGAGAAGTAGAAAGTACAGGTATTTGAGTTCAACATGTAAGAAGTAGAAAGTACAGGTATTTGAGTTCAACATGTGAGAAGTAGAAAGTACAGGTATTTGAGTTCAACATGTGAGAAGTAGAAAGTACAGGTATTTGGGTTCAACATGTGAGAAGTAGAAAGTACAGGTATTTGGGTTTCAACATGTGAGAAGTAGAAAGTACAGGTATTTGAGTTCAACATGTAAGAAGTAGAAAGTACAGGTATTTGGGTTCAACATGTGAGAAGTAGAAAGTACAGGTATTTGAGTTCAACATGTAAGAAGTAGAAAGTACAGGTATTTGAGTTCAACATCTAAGAAGTAGAAAGTACAGGTATTTGAGTTCAACATCTAAGAAGTAGAAAGTACAGGTATTTGAGTTCAACATGTAAGAAGTAGAAAGTACAGGTATTTGAGTTCAACGTGTAAGAAGTAGAAAGTACAGGTATTTGAGTTCAACGTGTAAGAAGTAGAATGTACAGGTATTTGAGTTCAACATGTAAGAAGTAGAAAGTACAGGTATTTGTGTTCAACATGTAAGAAGTAGAAAGTACAGGTATTTGAGTTCAACATGTAAGAAGTAGAAAGTACAGGTATTTGTGTTCAACATGTAAGAAGTAGAAAGTACAGGTATTTGAGTTCAACATGTAAGAAGTAGAAAGTACAGGTATTTGAGTTCAACATGTAAGAAGTAGAAAGTACAGGTATTTGAGTTCAACATGTAAGAAGTAGAAAGTACAGGTATTTGGGTATAAAGTGTGAGAAGTAGAAAGTACAGGTATTTGAGTTCAACATGTAAGAAATAGAAAGTACAGGTATTTGAGTTCAACATGTGAGAAGTAGAAAGTACAGGTATTTGAGTTCAACATGTTAGAAGTAGAAAGTACAGGTATTTGAGTTCAACATGTGAGAAGTAGAAAGTACAGGTATTTGAGTTCAACATGTAAGAAGTAGAAAGTACAGGTATTTGAGTTCAACATCTAAGAAGTAGAAAGTACAGGTATTTGAGTTCAACATGTAAGAAGTAGAAAGTACAGGTATTTGAGTTCAACATGTAAGAAGTAGAAAGTACAGGTATTTGTGTTCAACATGTAAGAAGTAGAAAGTACATGTATTTGAGTTCAACATGTAAGAAGTAGAAAGTACAGGTATTTGTGTTCAACATGTAAGAAGTAGAAAGTACAGGTATTTGAGTTCAACATGTAAGAAGTAGAAAGTACAGGTATTTGAGTTCAACATGTAAGAAGTAGAAAGTACAGGTATTTGAGTTCAACATGTAAGAAGTAGAAAGTACAGGTATTTGTGTTCAACATGTGAGAAGTAGAAAGTACAGGTATTTGAGTTCAACATGTAAGAAGTAGAAAGTACAGGTATTTGAGTTCAACATGTAAGAAGTAGAAAGTACAGGTATTTGAGTTCAACATGTGAGAAGTAGAAAGTACAGGTATTTGAGTTCAACATGTAAGAAGTAGAAAGTACAGGTATTTGAGTTCAACATGTAAGAAGTAGAAAGTACAGGTATTTGTGTTCAACATGTTAGAAGTAGAAAGTACAGGTATTTGAGTTCAACATGTAAGAAGTAGAAAGTACAGGTATTTGAGTTCAACATGTTAGAAGTAGAAAGTACAGGTATTTGGGTTCAACATGTTAGAAGTAGAAAGTACAGGTATTTGGGTATAAAGTGTGAGAAGTAGAAAGTACAGGTATTTGAGTTCAACATGTTAGAAGTAGAAAGTACAGGTATTTGGGTATAAAGTGTGAGAAGTAGAAAGTACAGGTATTTGTGTTCAACATGTTAGAAGTAGAAAGTACAGGTATTTGGGTTCAACATGTGAGAAGTAGAAAGTACAGGTATTTGGGTATAAAGTGTGAGAAGTAGAAAGTACAGGTATTTGAGTTCAACATGTAAGAAGTAGAAAGTACAGGTATTTGAGTTCAACATGTAAGAAGTAGAAAGTACAGGTATTTGAGTTCAACATGTAAGAAGTAGAAAGTACAGGTATTTGAGTTCAACATGTGAGAAGTAGAAAGTACAGGTATTTGGGTTCAACATGTGAGAAGTAGAAAGTACAGGTATTTGGGTATAAAGTGTGAGAAGTAGAAAGTACAGGTATTTGTGTTCAACATGTAAGAAGTAGAAAGTACAGGTATTTGAGTTCAACATGTAAGAAGTAGAAAGTACAGGTATTTGAGTTCAACATGTGAGAAGTAGAAAGTACAGGTATTTGGGTTCAACATGTAAGAAGTAGAAAGTACAGGTATTTGTACTCCGTCTGAATACCGCTCGTCAGATGCATAAACACCTATTTGTTGCTTGCTCTTTTCACTCAACCTGCCAATCAGAAATCTCGCTGCCTCACATTTAATCTTGGCCTTTGTCATGTAGAGACTCGTATCATCCGTGGCTAAATAAGAAAGCGCAGCCTTCGGGTGAGATGGTTGCCAAGTTTCTCCTGGAAAGTGATCAGAGCCTTTCTTACATCCAGAGAGATGCCTTTTTTTAACAGCAGACGAGTGAAGACTATATGCTTTTAGCTTTGTATCTATATCGGTGCTCACAGAGATTACACAATTTGATCTCGTAAGTCAACAAGTAGAGCTGAAGCAGTTCTTTCATCTGCAATGTGAGACATGTGGAGTACACTCACCATCTGTTGGATATTTCCACCTTTGTTGTGTTGATCAGATTCTCAATGGATTGTGTTCGTAGGGCTTTTTTCCCCCATCGTTCAACTTTACAGAAGGTCAGGAGTCGAAGTAAACATGCCACGCATTCAGAGCAACACAGGGAGAAAGCACAGAACATTTATCAACGTTTATTGACAACTTATATATTTTTTTTTCCCGTCAATGTATTGAACATTATTAGCTTTGTTCGTTGTTCTCGAGTCTCTGGCATAAGGTTCAAATGGGTACTTTAATGGCGCGGTAATGTGTTCTCCTGCAGCGGAGGAGAGAGACCCAGGCCCCGTCTCAGGTCGGTTAAATGAAATCCTTGCTTCCCTCACTTGCGTCGTTTCCCTTCCTCTAGTCCCTCCCACCAGGGAAGCAAGGAGAGACGCAAGGAAACCACGAGGGAAATTAGTTTTAAGAGCAATGGGACGTCCTTTCCTCCGGAGAGTCACGTGAAGCGACGTCCGTTTGTGATGACGCTGCACAGCTGATCGTCTGACAGCAGCTCTGTCCCCGTTGTTTCCACAAACACCCCCGCCTCTGTTAGTACACATTTACTGACACAACATTTGTATCATCTGTTGTAGACCCAAATAAATAAAATTAAAATAAGAACTAATTCTCAAAAAAGATAAACGCCATTCTTAAAATGTATAAACGAACAATAGTTTGATTAATATTGATTAGAGTGCACAATAGAAATAAAATAATTGAGAGAAGAAAGAGAGATATGTTATCTATCAAAACCCAGTTAGATTAACATTCATTGGATTGCACACTTTGTTTGTTTGTGTGGATATGTAGCACATTAACATTTTTAATAGCACTTAATGACTGACTGAATGGAAATGACAATAAATGAAAATGTAAAACGAAAAATGAATTAAATGATTTTTGACCACTTTCTTATTCAGATATATCACATATTTGTAACTAAATTATACATTAATTGAAACAAAACACGGTATAGACTGAGGAGTGAGTCCCGTGAGGTTCATGTGTTTTCTTCACTCCGCTGGGAAACTGCTCTCATGTCAAGAAGCATCAGATCAGTGCATGCGCTGCATCGTCCAATCAGTGAGCGATACACAGTAAGGGGGCGGGGCGAGTATCTGAGGATTTCATCGGAGGATGGTCTGGTGGTTCCTCGGTTATCGCTCCTCCATGATCGCTCCTCGCTCCTCCGGCAAAAATAAGGCCATTGGGACGCTACTCAAGATGGCGCAGACAAATCAACTTCCGGTGAGACCGAGGAGCGAGGAAATGAAAAATAAGAGAAGTGAGAAGGGCACCCAAACACGCACGTCGGCTCGTTATGTATCCTCCGTTGGCTCCTCCTCACGTGCCGGTTGGCGTAGCAGGGGGAACGCCCACCTCGGTCTTCAATGTCCGTTATTGCGCATAACAGAGGATTCAGACATTGTGCAATACATAACTAAACACGCCTTTTCTCCTCATACTCTCTCTCATGACTTTTTATTTAATGCATTTTAACGGCCGCAATCGTTGTTTACTCAAAAATGTTCATTCAAGTCAAGCTCACTCGTGATATTTCGGAGATTTTCAAAATAAACTTTAGCCTCAGTCGAATGCTAACCGTAAATGTTTTCACAATAAAACAGTTTTAAGTTTACTGTATGTTTAAACCAAAATACATCATTATTGATTTGAATGTATTGAACATGTCAGAAACAAAACGTACAATAATAATAATATATATATTATTTTTTTTCTCACTCAAAATAATAATTATAACAAAGTACAAAAAAATAATAATACAAAATAATTAGGGCCGGGACTCGATTAAAAAAATTAATCTAATTAATTAGAGGCTTTGTAATTAATTAATCGAAATTAATCGCATTTTTAATCGCATATACATATTTGACCTAAGAACAGTGAGAAGCAATTTTTTTTCACATGGATTTTAGTATACCATTAGGCGCATTCACACCGCAGTACTTTTCCCACAACCTGGGGGTGGATTAGGCAAATGAAGCCGCTGACGTCACTTCTTCTTCTTCTGCTTTGGGTTTACTGGCAGGCCGCAAACCACTTCACGGCGTATACTGCCGCCCAAAGTCCCCGGCCGGAAGTCCCCGGAGTTAGGGAAGGCTTCAGTAGAAGCTGCTGGGAGTCCCAGCAGCTTCTACTGAAGCCTTCCGAGTAAATCGCCAGAACGCCGACACCTCCTCATCTCCACCGCTCCCATGTTTTATTTTGTGTTGCCATAAGTTAGTCTCTCTGTGTTTCTGCGCTGGGCTAATGCTAATAATGCTAATGCGAGGATAATAAAATGGCGGCTTCACAAAACTTTTTGGGAGTTTTACGGGGCGTGGTTTGCAATCCGCCCAGCCAATCAGAAATATAGCTCTTTTCTCACAAGAGAGCCGAACGAAAGTCCCTGCTCTCTAGCAGCTCTCTGCTCTCTAGCAGGGACTTTCGTGGGGGTAAAAAGGTTCTCATGAACTAATTTTAGTACCGGCTCTTTTTGGTGTGAACGCGATAAAAGAGGCTAACGTCCACGCTAGCTTCCACGCTAGCTGCTATATGTTTTTGCATTGAGGTGATACTTGAGGCTTGATGTGCTGCGGTGATATGCGAATTCCTTTTTGCATAATTTGCACACAACCGTGCTCTTATCGACGCTTCCATCCGTCCGTTTTTTAAAACAACATTTCCCACTGTTGTTCACTGTGGTTTGTTGTTGTCTGAAGTCATGAACGTTAGTTGGTGCTCCAGTATAATCGGTACGCCTGAAACTCATCCAGTGAGAAACGTTCCGCGGTGCAAAAATAAGTGCGATTAAAATGCGTTAATTTTTTTAACGCGTTAATTTTTGTGTAATTAATTAATCTTAATTAACGCGTTAAAGTCCCGGCCCTAAAAATAATAAATAATAATAATTCTCAAATAGTCTCTGTCATGTTCAACAATATATATATAATTCACAGTAAGCCGGGTCGAGCTGAACAACAAGAAAATAACTGTCTCTGAAGTGTTCAAACTCTCTTGCAGAATAGTTGTTGTATTCTTCGACGGCCGTACATTTTGTCTACCTCTTGAATATCAAAAGGAGTTGCTTTCGTATCACCATTACAAGCTAATCCTCTTTATCTAGTATGTTTTTGTATCACAAACCTCAGTATAAAATGTTCCTGCAACTTGCTTTAAAATAAACTTTAAAATAAAGCTTACATCACTTGATGAATTTCAGGGTCGAATTTAGGTGACAATTAAATAAAAAACAGAGCAGAAAATGTGTCTCCATGAGTTGTATTTTAAAACCTGGGTCACAGCATCTGAAGACAGACCTTTTATTCTAGGGAATAATCTCCCCTGCTTCATGGGGATCAGGTGAGAGGTTACTGTTTTGCAGCACTAACTACGGGAAAGTATGTGTTTTTAACTTCTAATTACCAAGCACTGCATCAGTCAAAAGCATCGACCGTGCACTTAAAGAAAGTGATACGATCTAACCTCCCACTGCGAGAAGCACTCTGGAGAGATTATAGGACTCAATGTATTTGCTTGAATTCAGAAAAGTCGTGTTATTTCATTAATATTTCAGCCGTATTTCAGTGGCTCAGGTCTCTGAATTATTCACACGGTGTTAGTTGGTGTGGGTGAGACCACAATGCTTAAAGAGCGCAGGAATTAAGAGAGAGAGTCGAGCTCTGGCTTCAGTCCTTTGCTAACACATTATCCGATTAAATGTGTGTTTCATTTACGGTTTACAAGATGCCGCTCGAATCGGAAAGTGTCCACCAGGTACATTATCATTTCGCCTTGTTGTTTGCACCATAAAAAAGGGGGTTTATTTGATGCTTGCAAACGTTTTAATGTAATTGAATTATTTCCACGCACAGATAATTAAACCTTTTTATGGAGCTGTACTCTTCAGACTCATCGAGTTCTTCCAACACTTAATTTGGCCAACAGAGGCATACATTGTGCTGTGATTATGTAATGGATTTGGCATTTTGAGGCATCAGCGTCTGAACAATATAGGTCCAGATTTAAGTATTTGAACAACTGATTGCTATTACATTTGGTACAGATGATCCATAAGAATGCTATGTGGAGAATTTGAATGTCCTCAGATAATTGTTTATATATATCTAAAGCCATCATTAGGTCCAACACGTATTGACTAAATAGTTGCAGCAGCCTCACCTGTACTTGTTAAATGTTGATTAGCTCACATGCTAGTATGCTAACATGCCATTTTATAACTGTGTCTGTTCTTACTTTTAACAAAACTTTATCAACACAAGCTTAAAGTCTTCATCCAGATACTCTGATGAATCTTTCTCGCAGAATAGTGGATTGTAATTGCCAGTGTTCGCTGGGGCACAAATGACACCCTAATTATAAGTAATTTCCGCTCTGCACATTGAATGACTCGGCACAAACAAGCGCTGTTGTTCCAACCAACAATAGGAGAGTCAACAGTCGTTATGTCGCCAGATAACCGGGGGAATTGGACAGATATATGGGAAACACTGACGGTGTGCAAATACATTTTCACCAGCAGTTTTGACCGATGTGTGCAGGTAGACAAGAGACAAGAGAAAGACACGAAAGCAAAATAGCTGCTGAAATGAAGACTGAACAACCTTGACTGACTTGGAAAAGGTTTTGAATTAGTTTACATCCTTCATTGCTTTGAAATGAAAAGATAAATGGCTTCATCTCATGTGTTTTTATTCCAACATTGGACTCTAACATTCAATAATAAAGAGACAGAACAAATGGCAGACTAACTCCTGCCTTAGAAAGCACATTTTGTGTCTGAATCAAAATATATGCACATCTTCCTGAACCCATGGGAGCGAAAGGAAACCCATGTTTAGCAGAAGTATTTTTCTAATCTTAGCCTGGATTTGCAAACACAAGCACCGGAGCCAAGAAATAATCAAAAGGTAAAAATAAAACTGCTCTCCTGTGCCGTCGGAGGAAAGAGACCACGTTTTGTAGATACAGTGAACACGCTTGAGGAGTTTTTATGAGGACACATTTTCTGGTAAAAATAAAATCGAGGAGAGGTTTACTTAAAGGGGACGTATCATGCAAAATGCACTTTGTGATGTTTTTATACACAAACATGTGTCTCACGCAGCGTGCTCCGTATCCAAATCTTTTAAAACGGGTGAACAACGAGCGGATACAGATTTCCATCCGCTGTGACGTCGGCGGACCCACAGGAAGTTGCTATCAGAAACAATGCCTGACGTGTTTTGGACGTAATCTCGTTTTTGTTTACATTAGCCTCGCTAACTCTCAGAGCTAACCTGTACTGTGGAGCACGTGTTTAAAAAGCAGGAAATAAAAAAGGAACTCACCTTGTGATAAACCCGCAAGAGAAAAAGCATTTGAGCTCCATACTGTTTCAGAAATCATCCTTGACGTGGTTTAAACAGGATGGCGTTTTATCACAGCCGAATTTAACTTTATCTCCAGTAGAATTCTGATCAGGCATTAGCTCCGCCTCCTCCATATGATAAAGGATAAGCACCTGGATCGTAATTCAATGAATTGCTGCAAAGTAGATGTGTTTTCAAGGATGAGGTTTCTTAAAGTTCATCAATAACTTTATATCATTCATGAAGTGACAAATCAAGTTTTGAGGGCCTTTTAGTTGCTGCTTTTAATGTTAATTGTCACGAACGAGCTGAGAACCAAAATGCAACACACGGGAGACCAGGGAAAGTCGGTAACCAGCTTTATTAAAACTTGTTTCCACAGAAAAGTTCTGGTGTAAGACAAACCGGCAGACAGTAGGCAAAGGGCTGGTCGGGGATAGGCGAGGGTTCCAGGAGTAGGCAAGACGGAAGACGCAGCTACAGGTAGGGTCAGGGAGCAGGCGAGGCAGAATAGTCCGGGTACAGGGAGGGTCAGGGAGCAGGCGAGGGCAGAATAGTCCGGGTACAGGCAGGGTCAGGGAGCAGGGCGAGGCAGAATAGTCCGGGTACAGGCAGGGTCAGGGAGCAGGCGAGGCAGAATAGTCCGGGTAGAGGCAGGGTCAGGGAGTAGGCGAGGCAGAATAGTCCGGGTACAGGCAGGGTCAGGGAGCAGGCGAGGCAGAATAGTCCGGGGTAGAGGCAGGGTCAGGGAGCAGGCGAGGCAGAATAGTCCGGGTACAGGCAGGGTCAGGGAGCAGGCGAGGCAGAATAGTCCGGGTACAGGCAGGGTCAGGGAGCAGGCGAGGCAGAATAGTCCGGGTAGAGGCAGGGTCAGGGAGCAGGCGAGGCAGAATAGTCCGGGTAGAGGCAGGGTCAGGGAGCAGGCGAGGCAGAATAGTCCGGGTACAGGCAGGGTCAGGGAGCAGGCGAGGCAGAATAGTCCGGGGTACAGGCAGGGTCAGGGACCAGGCGAGGCAGAATAGTCCGGGTAGAGGCAGGGTCAGGGAGCAGGCGAGACAGAATAGTCCGGGTAGAGGCAGGGTCAGGGAGCAGGCGAGGCAGAATAGTCCGGGTACAGGCAGGGGTCAGGGAGCAGGCGAGGCAGAACAGTCCGGGTACAGGCAGGGTCAGGGAGCAGGCGAGGCGAGAATAGTCCGGGTACAGGCAGGGTCAGGGACCAGGCGAGGCAGAATAGTCCGGGTAGAGGCAGGGTCAGGGAGCAGGCGAGGCAGAACAGTCCGGGTACAGGCAGGGTCAGGGAGCAGGCGAGGCAGAATAGTCCGGGTACAGGCAGGGTCAGGGAGCAGGCGAGACAGAATAGTCCCGGGTACAGGCAGGGTCAGGGAGCAGGCGAGACAGAATAGTCCGGGTACAGGCAGGGTCAGGGAGCAGGCGATGCAGAATAGTCCGGGTACAGGCAGGGTCAGGGAGCAGGCGAGGCAGAATAGTCCGGGTACAGGCAGGGTCAGGGAGCAGGCGAGGCAGAATAGTCCGGGGTAGAGGCAGGGTCAGGGAGTAGGCGAGGCAGAATAGTCCGGGTACAGGCAGGGTCAGGGAGCAGGCGAGGCAGAATAGTCCGGGTAGAGGCAGGGTCAGGGAGCAGGCGAGGCAGAATAGTCCGGGTACAGGCAGGGTCAGGGAGCAGGCGAGGCAGAATAGTCCGGGTACAGGCAGGAGCAGGCGAGGCAGAATAGTCCGGGTACAGGCAGGGTCAGGGAGCAGGCGAGGCAGAATAGTCCGGGTAGAGGCAGGGTCAGGGAGCAGGCGAGGCAGAATAGTCCGGGTACAGGCAGGAGCAGGCGAGGCAGAATAGTCCGGGTACAGGCAGGGTCAGGGAGCAGGCGAGGCAGAATAGTCCGGGAAACCGGGAGAGCAATCTGGGGAGGTAATGCTGGAAAATAACTGCATGCTGAGAAGTACGATCTGGTACTGAGGTGAGAGTGAAGGGGGCCTATATACTAGTGGAGCTAATGGGTGTAACGGAGTGTGAGAGAGAAACAGGGTGTGACTACCAGGCATACTTGCCAACCTTGAGACCTCAGAAATCGGGAGCATTTCAAAACCACCCCGGGGGGGGGGGGGGGGGGGGGTGCTAGTGGACCGCCGGAGCTGTATTAGATTAACATTAACATGCTTATTGTAGTTGTAAGTGCACTGTCTTGATGGAGCATGTGTGTGGGCTGGACCTGTGTTATACAGGAAAGGAGTGAGCAGAGGGTCGAGTTGTCGATTCGTGAAAATCGGGAGGGTTGGCAAGTATGCTACCAGGTGACCAGTACCAGTTTCTCTGGTATAGAATGGGTGATGTTGGCATAGCAACCGAAGTTAAACTGGACTACTTGTTGCTATCCTATTGTGGCATAAGCCGTTTTCTACAGGCACATTTTACCGGCGTATTTTTCATTATGATTCTACTTGTGATTGTCATGACAACCTGTGCAGCCCATGTATTGATTCCATCCGATAGCTACTATAATACGAAACAAAACGTCTGCCTCTCTCCACAATGATCAATAACAGCGAACGGATGGTCAAAGTAAGGCAAAAATAAACAGAAACACACGAAGCCTGGTTAGTGTTGCCTGACTTTATAAAGTGTGTGGTTGCCTTCTAGTCACTTTGCTCAGCTACTGCTTGTTACAACTTTTATTTGCCGTAGTCGCCTTTAACTGTTAGCTCAGGTTAATCTCGCGCCCCTTCGACGTAAGCGTGACGTATGCAGTGCTTGCTTTCTAGACGGACAACTTTTTGGTGCTCCTAACGAACCGGATTCCGGAGCTTATAGGCTGCGGTGTGAACAGGAAAAACCGGTGCTTTTCAAGCTCCGAACCGGCCCTGGAACCGCGTTGGTGTGCAAGGGGTACCAGGTAACTGAGAAATGCTAATGCAGAAAATAGGTGAGTGTGACATTAATATTTGCTTCTTGTTGCAATGATATTTACTTACGAGGATATTTCCCATTGTCTCTGTAATATCGTGGCCTCATTTTGGGTTAAATCATCTTAAAATGACATTTTATTTAGGTTTTATGTCCAAAATTCATCCGGCAAACAGCTGATAGATCATGCTGTCGGCAGGGAAACAGTTCTTCGGCACAATATGAAAAAAAGCTTTGCCTTTGTACTTTAATTAAACATAAGTTAGCTGTGATATTCCACCCTGTGTGTAACATCGGGACATCCCCTTTACATGAAATCATCTATAATTTAAAGACTCCCAATCTTTAGACTTCACTCCAGTTTCTACGTCTATGAATAGCATCGCTTGGCAATCCTGGAAGTCTCTTTTTTCTGTGACATTTATAAAAGTTTTATGGCGGTAATATAAAACATGACATGTCCCGCTCTCATGAATCATTTACGTCATGGATCATTGCTTCAGAGCGCTGACGTTTATACCAAGCTTCCATTTGTGGCTCACACACACATCAATGAAAGTGATAAAGTGCACAGATTTATTTTCTAAATGAATCATTATAACTGTTAAAAATAATGATTATGTGTGTGACATTTATAAAGCAAATTGCGGGGTCTAATTGAGAACGAAAAACATAATTGTAGTCTCTTGTGAGGACGATTTATTTAACTGTAAAAGGACATTTGTGGCGATGAAGTTTCGAAATTAAATAAATGTCTTTTCAGTTTTTACTTAAAAAGAACGTGACCTTACCTTTTTAAAAAGGAAGCGGCATAAAAAGTGATAAATCTCACATTTAAACCACATTTTATTGGGCAATAATAAATCACATTCCTTGCTAGTTACATGGTTTATTGAGTGCAATAAATAAACATTTGAATCTTATAATATAAAAGACACCAATAGTAAAATATAAATCAAATCAAATCAAGTTTTATTTATATAGCACATTTATAAACGATTTTTGGTCGAGCCAAAGTGCTGTACATATAATAAAAATAGCCTACAGTAGAGACACTTTACAGCAAATACAACAGCACAGACCCTCTGTCCTTAGACCCTCTGTCCTTAGACCCCTCTGTCCTCAGACCCTCTGTCCTTAGACCCTCTGTCCTTAGACCCTCACATCGTACAAGGAAACACTTCCAGAGAAAACCCACAGTTTAAGGGGAACATGGGAGAAACCTCAGGGAGAGCTCCAGAGGAGGGATCCCTCTCCCAGGACGGACAGACGTGCAATAGATGCCGTGTGTAAATCTAAATAATACATTTTACAGCATATAGACCGAATGTTAGGAAATGCATGTGTCTGTAATAAGAAGATGAATCCACGAGGATGTCAGCTACAATCCTGAGGAAGCCATCAGGGAAGCAGCATGACGAGACCCAAGGCAGGACCGCAGAGACAGGTTCAGCCACGACCCGAAGTCCACGACTTAATCCAGAACTCAGGATAGAGGATCCAAGACACAGGACTACAGTAAGCGGATCAGCCTCGACTCCGGATCCTGGCGTAGATATAGACACAAAACAAGACAAAAAATGTGGCTGGGTTAATCGGAACAAGAGAATACACAGACACAGACAGAGAGACGGAAGAACAAGCACTCCCTTAGGATAGGTTGAGGGCAAAGGGTAGCAAGTGAGAGAGTAAGACACATAGGTGGAGAGGCACACTCAGGGAACAAGGTCCCCACTGGAGCCTTAGTTGGAAATTTATGAGAGGGAGGTTCGCTGTGTCTACGAATCGTAGCACTCCCCGGCCTGTCTAAGCCACTCTGCAAACCGTTTCCCTCTAATAAAACCTTTGAGAGAAAGATTGTAACACTGGGTCATTTTGTGATTTTTTTTTTGCGGCATTTGTCATGGCTCTGCATACTTCTGGTCATTTAGCATCGATATTTGGTTGTTTTAAAGTTGCTTAGTGGTTGTGTTGTCTCTATTTTTGGATCCTTTGCACTTCTTTATGGTCGTTTGATTGACTTTCTTACAAGTAATGTGAACTAACGCACTTTATACAAACGCTTTGGGTCAGGGATCCTATTTATTCATCCAGAAATGATACAAACAAGCCATCTTTAGTATCACTTCCTGACTTTTGGGGGACCCTTTCCAACCCTCTGTCCTCACCCTTTTTTCAGAAGCATTTTGACTCCAAGTAGGGAATGAGTCCTTACCCCAAGTGTAGAGTTCAAGTATCTCGGGGTCTTGTTCTCGAGTGAGGGAACAATGGAGCGTGAGATGGGCCGGAGAATCGGAGCAGCGGGAGAGCGGTACTGCAGTCGCTTTACCGCACTGTTGTGACGAAAAGGGAGCTGAGCCAGAAGGCAAAGCTCTCTGTCTACCGGGCCATTTTCGTTCCTACCCTCACCTATGGTCATGAAGGATGGGTCATGACCGAAAGAACGAGATCGCGGATACAAGCGGTCGAGATGGGTTTTCTCCGCAGGGTGGCTGGTGTCTCCCTTAGGGATAAGGTGAGAAGTTCGGTCATCCGGGAGGGACTCGGAGTTGAGCCGCTCCTCCTTCGCGTCGAAAGGAGCCAGTTGAGGTGGTTCGGGCACCTAGTTAGGATGCCACCTGGGCGCCTCCCTAGGGAGGTGTTCCAGGCACGTCCAGCTGGGAAGAGGACCAAGGGTAGTAGACCTAGGACCAGGTGGAGGGATTATATCTCTTCGCTGGCCTGGGAGCGCCTTGGGATCCCCCCAGTCAGAGCTGGTTGGCCAGGGAAATAAAGTTTGGGGGCTCTCTGCTGGAACTGCTACCCCCGCGACCCGACCACGGATAAGCGGAGAAGATGGATGGATGGATTTTGACTTTTCTTTTTATCATTCAGACGCACATTCTGCATTTGATCAGATGTGACAATCTGATGATACTGTCAGTCAAAGTGAGCGATGAATGAAATTACAGTCTCTAGTTTTTCATATGCTTGAGTGATGAATGAAAGGAAATTACCCCCAACCTGTCATTAGACTCTAAAAGGAAATATTGTTTTTTGCGAGTCTCACACTGAAGATAACACTTTATGTAGTGTGTAGCTTTGAAAAGGACGGACATTAGTGGCAATATGGCGCCGTAAATGGCAGCCAACAATCACTGTCAGTGTGAAAAGAAGAGGAAAAATACTCTCATACTCTCTATTTTATTATCTTTTCTTTTTAATGACTGATTTTAAATGCCATTTTCTTAATGTCTTTTGTTTTTTGTAAAGCACTTTGAATTGCCTTGTGTTGAAAAGTGCTATATAAATAAACTTGCCCTGCCTTGCCTTACCTCAGTGCTGAACTTAATCCTTTCTGTTCTGCCTGATCTGTATCAGAGAGTAAAGCCTGCGTGGGAAACGTTTAAGAGGAAACTACGAGATTCGATTTAGATTGTCGAACCTCCAAAACTGCATCCACAATGCCTTTAATGCAAGAAGCGAACGGAGAGTACTTCACACACAACTATTTGAGTGGTTTTTATCACGGTACGCAGTTTAAAAGTAGGAAAAGGAAAGGGAGTGCATGATACCGAGTCTTAGGAGACGAACAACAATTACACTGTTTTGCAAAGTTCAGAAATGTCTGTGTAATATTGGAGTCATCCCCAAGGAAATTAAACAATGATTTTCTTATTATTAATGGCACAGAACAAGGTGGGAAACAAACCACAAATACAAAACCAAGTGTGGATGCAAAGGGATAAGATCTGTACGCTCTGAACTCGATATGTCCCTGGGAAACTCCTTAAATTCGGCACAAACGTCCACTTGGTAGTCAAAGATCACAAAACAAGTAGCTGTAACTCAAGAATTCAGACACTAAATATGACAAATTCACACAATTGCATCTTGACTGGTTGGTGGACGTATGCATCTGTATTTAACATTTACCTTATGAGTAATACATCTGTAAATGGTGATTCAACCATTGTTTTTGTTAGTATTAGTATCAGTAGAAACATCCCCCTTAAGGACGATGAACATCTGTACCACATATCATGGCAATCCGCCCAATAATTGTTGAAGTGTTTTAGATAAACTATGTTGAAACCAGTTTCTCCCAGTGTTGCTCTAAGCTCTTTTAAACAGTTGCAGATCTTCTGTGTTGACAACTATTTTGAGAAGTATGCTGTAAGATTCAACCTTTTAACCGTAGCCTCTGGCTTCTGCATGAACTCATATATGCTCGGCTGTAACCTCCTTGAGCCAAACGATGAGAGCTGACTGTGACCTCTGACCTTTCTGTGGAGGCAGGCAAACATGAAAATATATTTCTCTTCAAGTATCAGTTGAAAAAACAGACCATATTGGGCTCGAGGTTTTCTAAGAGCTGAGACCTCTCTCTCCATCCTATATACTTTCATTTAGGTATGATGTATTCCTATAGTGTTGTACTGTAGACCTACACCTATCTTATACATGTTATTATTGTGGTTTAAATGCATCAGGAGGCTCAGTTTCTGGGCAACAGATTAGCGATAACAACCGGGGTCAGAGAAGGTGACATTATGTGCTCGTTATGTATTTAAAAGATAACCTGAGGGAATTTTCATTTCTGCTCTCTTGTTTTATTGTTTAAAAATGAACCCTAGGAAATCATTATTATTATACGTTAAAAAATAAATTGGATGCAGGAATTAGAAACATTTCGGCTCACCTTAAGGCCTCCATTTGTACCATGTTTATTGACAAAATGCCCAACATGAATATTTAAATAAATGAGTAGCAGGAAGAAAAATATGGAGGCAATTTCATTATAATTTTTCATTACTTTTTTTTTTTAGAAAGGGCACAAGTGTGTGTCCCAAGTGATAAGCCAAATAAACATGGTCATAACTTCCAAGTCCCATTAAAAAATAAATGAGATTTTGACAGACCTGTGGGAAAGAAAACATGGATTATGGGTAATAATTGCTCACAGTAAGACTTGCAAAACAAACCAAGCGGGAACATGTTCTTGAAAAAGTCTCGGGAAGCTGATTCTTCACAACTCTTACGGTGCGTCCACACGGCAGCGTGCGTCCAACAACCAATCACATTAATCTCCCGCCCTGGACACACAAGCACGCGGTTTGATTGGCTAGCGCTTGTACTGGCATATGATTTGATTAGCTGGCGCTTTCGTCGACGCTTAAAAAGTTGAACTTTTCTCTACTTTCGAAGCGACGCGACGGAACCACAATGCAGTTCGGCAAAGCGTGACGTCACCCCAAAGTGAATGGGAAGCGTCTCCGTTGAAGCAACACAACGCTGCCGTGTGGACGGGCCGTTAGAGGCTCGACATCCCGAGTTTTAAGCCCAAAGGAGACTTTGAATAAGATCTGGATTTCATTCGTCATGCTTTAATTAGGAAGAGCTGCTTCTACTGTACAGACGAAATAAGTTGAAGTGTCGAAAAACAGACAGAAATTAATTCAAATAATTAATAGAAATGTATGTTATGGCAGTAATGGTATTAAAGCTTAATACAGTGTAGGTAATCCTAATGAAATGTAACGGCTGTATCCTGGGAAATTGTGTTAAGGAAATTGTGTGGTCAAATGTATTAACATTGCTAACTGACTAGGTCAAATCCTGGGAGTGACCTTTGAATGTGTGTGATCAGTGTTGGGCAAGTTACTTTAAAAAAGTAACTAGTAATAGTTATAGTTACTGCTCTCAAAAAAGTAACTAGTTACTTTATTAGTTACTACATTATAAAGGTAGCTAGTAACAAGTTACTTTACTTTAAAAATAATAACAATACAAATACAAGTGTTTGTGTTGTTCTGTGGCACCGTAAGAGAAAAGACAAGTCCCCACATGTAGCTACATTAGTTAGGTGCTTCAGGAGATTGGCTTTGCTGTTATTCGATGTGGACAATGCTTTCTGTCTGCACACAGTTTACATTTGACCGTAATATCCCCACTAATTGAAAATAGTGGTTATATCTCCAAGTTGTGAATGCGCTGCTGCTCTCGCTGATACTTGCATCTGCCATAGTGTGTGTGTGTGTGTGTGTGTGTGTGTGTGTGTGTGTGTGTGTGTGTGTGTGTGTGTGTGTGTGTGTGTGTGTGTGTGTGTGTGTGTGTGTGTGTGTGTGTGTGTGTGTGTTGGTGGTGGGCGTTGCCGTGTGTGTGTGTGTTAGCAAGTGTTTGTGTGTCTGTGTATTTTCCCTTAAGGCAAGACCCGCCCAACTCTGTCTCTGATTGGCTTACCCTGAAACGTTCCCCCGCGTTAACCAATCATCACTCCTCTCTGGTCACTTTCACTTTTCCATGGTGCTGTGAGAGGACATCGCTGTGTTCGCCTGTAAGTTACATCCGCAGGGAGATTCGGTTCAGTTGGATCACATAATGTAACGCAGTAACGCACCCATTTAAATAACAGTAACTATAACGGCGTTACCGAATGGGAATAGGTAACTAGTAACGTTATTAGTTACCGCAAAAGGTAGTTGCGTTACAGAAACGCGTTAGTTTGTAAAGCGTTAGTCTCAACACTGGTGGTAACAGATGTCGTTGCAAGGGGGTTTTATGGCACTACAGGAAGAGAGGATGGGGTGGAAGGAATTTAGGAGTTATCTGTGTATCCCATTGTTCTTTGAGGGGTGTGAGTTTTATCATACAGTGTCATGGGGGCGATCACCTGGCCTCACATGATGTTGTGTTGTCATGTGGGTTGTCTTTGAATGTTTCCCTATAAGAGTAGCTGTAACAGAACAGAACGACACACTCTTTGGTGGAGGTGTGTTTCTATTTGCCTAACTCATCTTTTACTCTAAGACCGCAGCTGATGTGAAGTTGCTCAATCTCAAATCTCAATGACTTTAAGAATATGAAGTTACATGTATATGATAAATATAAATACAGCCTGGTTTATTAATACAATTGGTAGGCTTTTATTTATTTTGCCAATTTTAACATTTATTGTACACAAATGTAACACATGTTTTGTGTGCTTTTCTGCAAATAACTCAACTTTGACATTTAAAAAAGTGTCGGAAAACGTTTAGATTATATATTTGATGATGGCAATGATGTATAGAGACAAAGGTAGGCAAAAAAGTAACGTTAATAAATACTAAACTTGCACAAATAAACATCTCAAAACGTCGAAAAACAGACAGAAATTAATTAAAATAAGCACATTTAACAATTCACCCAGATATAATTCAGTAGGGCCTGGCTCATTTCGTGGCATCTGCAGGCAGTGGCAAGTACTTCCGGTATCTGCCACAGAGCGCACTACTCCGTGGCATCTGTGGCAAGTACTTCCGGCATATGCCACCGATGCCACAACTTGCCGAGGCATCTGCCGCTGCTCAACGGGAGTTGCCACAAGATGCCAGAGTAAGAGAAGGTTTACTGTAGCTGCCACTCGCCTTCCGTGGCAGATGCTGCTATTTAAACCCGTATTTATCGTGTAAAATGTCGCTGTTGTTTAGGCATGACTTTATCGAACTGAGTTGTGGCATATGCCGGAAGTACTTGCCACAGATACCACAGAGTAGCGGCCTCTGTGGCAGTTGCCGGAAGTACTTGCCACAGATACCACAGAGTAGCGGCCTCTGTGGCAGTTGCCGGAAGTACTTGCCACAGATACCACAGAGTAGCGGCCTCTGTGGCAGTTGCCGGAAGTACTTGCCACTGCCTGCTGATGCCACGAAATGCGCTTGCTGTCTCTCATATAATTCCTGATTATTCTCCGTGTAGATTCTGCCGTGTTGGCCGCACTCCTCAGATGTGTGTTTTGGCTCCGGTGTGTATCTTTGGCAAGAACATTTGGGTTTGGCTCGGAAAGGTTTTGGGCAACTCTCGCGAACCAGCTGGCCACAAGCAGCACATGGACTTCACAGGATCTTATATCTTCATTTGTTTGTTTGTGGCACAACAAACTTCACAAATCTGCAGCGATTAACCTCGGGAAATATTGGAAATGAGTTGTGAGACACATCTCATCTCATGGGACCGAATCAAGAGTCTCAAATTCGTAATTCTGCTGGAGGATTTGAGTGTTTTTAGCTGCTTGGAAACACAGAGGCTGTCTTTGGTTGCTTTATTTTCTACATCGTCGTAGATTTAACCTTATTATCACATTATGGGGCTTTCAAAATACACCTGTGCCTGCTTTCGAGCACCCCTGACTTTTCACCTATTTAAGTGTTTTCATCCCACTTTCCTGTTTCAATTATTTTAAAGGAGTTAAAATGTCGCACGCAAGTGTTGGACATACTATTAATAGATATAGGTGTACCCAATAAAGTGGATTTACAGAACGTCCACTCTCTAATGCAATAACCTCCATAACTTCTGCACAACATAGAGAAAAAGTAGTCCCACCTTCACTCTGTAAAAATAATCCAGACAGCCCTTACATTTCTCATCGGAGCGTTCTTTTGGAAAACAAATCACTCGTATATAAACGTAATTACCAGGGGACGGGCTCGGTGTGTGAATGGATTAATGACGGGGCTTTGTGAAGTGCTGTCTAAGTGCAGCCAATTTACCGTGTGTACAAAGATGTGACAAATGACGGCGTGTTGTGATTAGCTATCGGTGACGGCATTATGCAGTGTGTTGGGAAAGCAGCAGCACCTGGGAACAGTTTGGTGAACATAACAAAACAAGTGCCGGAAAACTTTTAGATTATATATTTGATGATGTATGGACACTAAGGTGAAGCCTAAGGGCGGAACAAGTAACATTTATAATCACTAAACGTGCACAAATAAACTAAATATACTAAAAAGTATAACTCAAAACTCAATGACTTCAAGAATAGGACGTTAAATGTAAAATTTACGTTAAATGTAAATCAATTTTAACATTTATTGTACACAAAACAACACTTAAAGTGATATTTGTGTGCTTTTCAATATATAACTCAATTGATGTGATGGATTCATGTCCAAAAGTCGCAGTATTTAGGTTATTTTATAGGGATTCAGGCAATAATCTGACTTCCTACATCGGTTTCTCCTCCTCCCTAATTTTAAATCTTCTCATGTCGTGTTTATTTCACCCGTTTATGTCCGTGATGCAGACGTGAAGTACATATTATCCTCTGAATGCTCTCGTGAGTCACATAATCTGCAGGGAGAACCATCGCCTCTTTGTGCGAGTTTGAATAAAACCCATTTATCTTTTGGTTCATTTTCGTTCCCATAAAATCATTAGCTGATGTTCAGGCAGTGATTCAGGCATCTTTTGTTCCTGTTCCCTCTCCCTGTGAATAACAAACATGTCATCCACACATTTTAGAATCTATATTAGTGAAATCAAACAAGCCTCTCATTTTATAACGAGATTTGAAATGTATGACACAGAAATGTAGCTTATGTTAGCTTAGCATCTTATTATGAACAAGATAGCTCGAATATTATAACAGGTTTTTATAAAGGAAAATAAAACAAAACAACATGCATTAAAGGTGGGGTAGGTAAGTTTGAGAAACCGGCTCGAGATACACTTTTTGTTATATTCCATGGAATGCTCTTAACATCCTGATAGCAAGGAATATCTGAAGTAGTGATGTGTCGGTCGCGAACGAGCGGGCTCAAAGAGCCGGCTCTTTTAAGTGAACGACGGGAGACGGCTCTCGCTCGCGAACGAGCCATTTTTGCGGAGGGATCTAGATCGGCATGAAGGCACATTATGCAATGTGCACATTATCCCGTTTATTACACATGGCCACATTCTCAACAAAGTAACGACATGACTCCCAATAGTAATGGAAATGCTTTTATGGATTTAGAAAATGATTTTATTGATTTAAAAAATAGTTTTATGTATTGATTTAAATTGACATGCATCCGCTAAGAAAAATAGTCCGTTGTTACTGTTTGAACTAATGTAGCAACGGCAGGAACTGCTTCGATAGTGTTTTTGAGGAGCTTTTTGATTACAGATTTGAAAACATCGTTGCTTGCTTTAAAAGTAGCACACTTCATTATGTCAAACCTTGGAAAGTATCTAGATATCCCTGCCCTAATGCCAAAGTAACTGCACACTGAATATGTGTCGCCGTTTGATGTCTATGTCTGGACCGCTGCGTAAAAAGGAGGGTTTCTGCCCCGTTACTTCTCTTCTTACTTCTATAAGAATAAAACATGGAGGACGGAGATCTCTTTTTCTCCCCCTCTACAGACAGCCCAGCAGCTGATCTCAGAGCACGCTCCCCTCTCCTGCAGGGGGGCGTGGTCAGCTGCAGCTCACAGAATCAGCCCTCTGCAAAAACAGCGCTGGATGGAGCAAATAGAGCGAAATGAGGCATGGCTAAAATGCAGGATCTTTTTGGTATTTTGAAAAAAAACCTATATTTATATACTTTATATAGGTCGATACAGTAGCCCCTTTTTTTAAATAGTTGTTATAGGTGTTGCTATCTGTTTTGTGTAGCGTGGTTCGACAAGCAAGTCAATGCATTCATTGGGTGGTATAAGGGACAAGGGTCTGTAAATGCAATGAAAACAATTGGCCACAGCAAATCATTTATATTAACATGTAATTTTTACTTTTGAATACTTCAGTACAAAGGATGTATTGAATAACTTAAGTGATATATGTGTACAAATATAAATCATTAGTCAAAACAGGGCTACATTTGATTTAATTAAAAGGTATAATATGTGGTAAACTGAAGAGCCGTTTGGGAGCCGAAAGAGCCGGCTCTTCTTGGTGAGCCGAGCCAAATGATCCGGCTCACCAAGAAGAGCCGGAATTCCCATCACTACTCTGAAGTGCTTTGACATTAAATCCATAAAGAAACATCATCTGTGGAAGCCGTAGTTCTGTAAAAAGCTCGACCAATCATCTGAGCCGGCTAAAGTAACTGGATGGCCTACCTGCCTGTCAGCCTTCCATCTGTGCACAAACTGATCTCGTGCCCTCATTGGTCATGTGCGCGTTCGTGTGTTGGAGGAGGGGCTCTGTGAGGAAGTGGCAGATTTGTTCCGGCTGTGTATTTTCACATTCTAGCGCACTCGAGCTGGTTTCTCCAAAACTACCTACCCCACCTTTAATACTGGAAACAGCTCGTTTGATTTTTACATTTTTTACAGCTAAACATGCAAAACAAATACAACTGAACCACTTGCTGCTAAAACATAAAGTCAAACATAAAACAGCAGCGTTTAGTGTCTGTAAAACCAGGGGTCACTTCACTCCAAGACTCTCTTAAACTCTCAAATCCAGCTTTTTATAATTTAATATAATAATAATAATAATAGATTTAATTTGTTAGCGCTTTTACAGGTGCTCAAAGACGCTTTACAGATATAGTGAAGAGAAAAGGAAGGAACAACAAATAAATAGTTAAAGTTAAAGTCAAATAATACAAAAACAATCACACATTAAAAGCCAGATTGAAGAGGTGAGTTTTTTTGAAGGTTTTGAAGGTTTTTGAAGATTTTTGAAGGTTTTTTGAAGGTTTTTGAAGGTTTTTTGAAGGTTTTTGAAGGTTTTGAAGGTTTTTTGAAGGTTTTTGAATATGTCACATGTTTGTCTTTGATGGAGGACGTATTCATGCAGGAGCTTCATTTACATAACATGAAGCTGGCAGATCCACAATCCTACAAACAGCTCTTGTGTTATGATAATACAGCTCGTTACTTTGCATTGATTGTATAGATCCCAGAAACTGCAAGCCTTTTCTTCTCAAGTGGTTTTAAAGCACCGTATAATCCTGGTTTTACAAAATGCCACTTTTATGATTTCAAACATAATCCGCAGTTTAGTTGGCAGAAGAGCGGTGTGTTTCTGCTCGTCATTATTCATGAATGGAAATGTAGTGAAAAAGGGATGAACAGATCAGATGGGAGTAATCCAGTCATATAAAGCAAAGAGGCCTCTCATGTAAATCAGATCAATTATAAACTTCAATTATGATTTTCTGTTGTTTATCAAAACCGATGTTCCACTTTATGCAATTTGAAGTACGACAGAAGGCCACGTTTACACCTCGTTTCAAGCTCTTGAAAAACACGAGCTGAAACGTATAATACAGAATATAGTATATACAGTATTTAAAACATAACGAGGTGGCTTCTGTGTTTTAAATACTATTCATGCTTTTTAAAAGGAATACTTCCAAGGCTGCACAGCAGACGCTCAGAGCATCTTAAGAGAGGTAACGGAGTTCTTTTACTCAAGTACAACATCTGAGTACTTATACTTTTACTACAAGATCTGAGTACTTCTACTTTGACTCAAGTACAACATCTGAGTACTTATACTTTTACTACAAGATCTGAGTACTTCTACTGTTACTAAAAGATCTGAGTACTTCTACTGTTACTAAAAGATCTGAGTACTTCTACTTTGACTCAAGTACAAGACCTGAGTACTTCTACTTTTACTCAAGAACAAGATCTGAGTACTTCTACTGTTACTTAAGTACAAGATCTGAGTACTTCTACTTTTACTCAAGTACAAGATCTGAGTACTTCTACTGTTACTAAAAGATCTGAGTACTTCTACTTTGACTCAAGTACAAGACCTGAGTACTTCTACTTTTACTCAAGAACAAGATCTGAGTACTTCTACTTTTACTCAAGAACAAGATCTGAGTACTTCTACTTTTACTTAAGTACAAGATCTGAGTACTTCTACTTTGACTCAAGTACAAGATCTGAGTACTTCTACTGTTACTAAAAGATCTGAGTACTTCTACTTTGACTCAAGTACAAGACCTGACTACTTCTACTTTTACTCAAGAATAAGATCTGAGTACTTCTACTTTTACTAAAGTACAAGATCTGAGTACTTCTACTTTGACTCAAGTACAAGATCTGAGTACTTCTACTGTTACTAAAAGATCTGAGTACTTCTACTTTGACTCAAGTACAATACCTGAGTACTTCTACTTTTACTCAAGAACAAGATCTGAGTACTTCTACTTTTACTCAAGTACAAGATCTGAGTACTTCTACTTTGACTCAAGTACAAGATCTGAGTACTTCTACTGTTACTAAAAGATCTGAGTACTTCTACTTTTACTAAAGTACAAGATCTGAGTACTTCTACTTTGACTCAAGTACAAGATCTGAGTACTTCTACTGTTACTAAAAGATCTGAGTTCTTCTACTTTTACTCAAGAACAAGACCTGAGTACTTCTACTTTTACTCAAGAATAATATCTGAGTACTTCTACTTTTACTCAAGTACAAGATCTGAGTACTTCTACTTTGACTCAAGTACAAGATCTGAGTACTTCTACTGTTACTAAAGATCTGAGTACTTCTACTTTGACTCAAGTACAAGACCTGAGTACTTCTACTTTTACTCAAGAACAAGATCTGAGTACTTCTACTTTTACTAAAGTACAAGATCTGAGTACTTCTACTTTGACTCAAGTACAAGATCTGAGTACTTCTACTGTTACTAAAAGATCTGAGTACTTCTACTTTGACTCAAGTACAATACCTGAGTACTTCTACTTTTACTCAAGAACAAGATCTGAGTACTTCTACTTTTACTCAAGTACAAGATCTGAGTACTTCTACTTTGACTCAAGTACAAGATCTGAATACTTCTACTGTTACTAAAATATCTGAGTACTTCTACTTTGACTCAAGTACAAGACCTGAGTACTTTTACTCAAGAACAAGATCTGAGTACTTCTACTTTTACTAAAGTACAAGATCTGAGTACTTCTACTTTTACTCAAGTACAATATCTGAGTACTTCTACTTTTACTCAAGTACAAGATCTGAGTACTTCTACTTTTACTCAAGTACAAGATCTGAGTACTTCTACTGTTACTAAAATATCTGAGTACTTCTACTTTGACTCAAGTACAAGACCTGAGTACTTCTACTTTTACTCAAGAACAAGATCTGAGTACTTCTACTTTTACTCAAGTACAAGATCTGAGTACTTCTACTTTTACTCAAGTACAAGATCTGAGTACTTCTACTTTTACTCAAGTACAAGATCTGAGTACTTCTACTTTTACTCAAGAACAAGATCTGAGTACTATACAGTATTTGAAACATAACGAGGTGGCTTCTGTCTTTTAAATACTATTCATGCTTTTCAAAAAGAATACTTCCAAGGTTGCAGAGCAGACATTCAGAGCATCTTAAGTGAGGTAACGGAGTTCAATCTGGATAAACTCATATATCCTCCTGTACAGAATATATAATAAGATACAGTACAGCCTTGTAAAGTACATTGTGTGTAAAAACAGCATACTGTACTGAGGATACATAGAAATACATACAATAGAAAGTACACAACAAGTCATGTAAGTGTATGTGTTTTCTAAGACATGCATTTCCCCTTCTGTTTGCACAAAGGATTTACATTGTGATAAATGTGTGTTGTGCAAATGTTAGTTTTTCTGTGCTAAAGGCATCTGGGTTGCATTTCTCCCGTTGATGTATTGATCAAACCCCGTGAAGCTGCCAACCAGAAGTTAGTTTTGAAACATTTCAAATCCAGCCTCGGTAATAAAAAACCAAACCAATGTGTGACAGAAAACAGGAAGTGGTTGAAATCTGCTGCGTGTGTGAAAGTGGCCTCAAAAGTATAAAGGAAAGGTCAGCGCTCTGTTGAACTGGACAGATTAATCATGACATTTTGGACGGCAACATATTAAACTCGGCAGATGGAAACGGAAACAAAGAATGATGGATGTCGATAGATTATCCCGATGCCATAGATCATTTCGTGGCTACTTGGCCATTTGGTGAAACTGACGCTGGGAAAATATACACAAGCAGAGAAACTGACATTCAATACCTTTTAGTTACTTTACAGATTTAATGTGGAATATTCAATACTTTAGTTACTAGACAGATTTAATGTGGAATATTCAATACTTTAGTTCCACCTGGAGTAAATCCTCCAGCTACCCTGCAGTACACAAAGTCATTCAAACTAGCTGCACCTTCACCAGCTTTGAGAACACTTTCATGATCAATCATTATAAAACATATCATATATATTATTCTGAAATGGACCAATCTGCACAACGACTACTTTCACTGTCTTTCACTATATTTAGATGAGAATACTTTTCTACTTTCACTTGAGGAACATTTTGAATGCAGGACTTTTACTGTAACAGAGTATTCCTACACTCTGGTACTTCTACTTTGACTCAAGTACAAGATCTGAGTACTTCTACTTTTACTACAATATCTGAGTACTTCTACTTTTACTACAATATCTGAGTACTTCTACTTTTACTCAAGTACAAGATCTGAGTACTTCTACTTTTACTCAAGTACAAGATCTGAGTACTTCTACTTTTACTTAAGTACAAGATCTGAGTACTTCTACTTTTACTCAAGAACAAGACCTGAGTACTTCTACTTCTACTCAAGAACAATACCTGAGTACTTCTACTTTTACTCAAGAACAAGACCTGAGTACTTCTACTTCTACTCAAGAACAAGACCTGAGTACTTCTACTTCTACTCAAGAACAAGATCTGAGTACTTCTACTTTTACTTAAGAACAAGACCTGAGTACTTCTACTTCTACTCAAGAACACGATCTGAGTACTTTTACTCAAGAACAAGACCTGAGTACTTCCAGCTCTGCTTGTTTAGAATAATCTGTATTTTGATTACATTTAGGAGCCTATAGGTCTTTCTAAATGTCTCTTATTATAAAAACAGTGAATAACGCCCTTTATTTCTCACGCAAAGACTCCTGTCTTTGTAAGGTTCATATTAAAAGAGACTTTACCTGGTGAATCAAATAAAAAGGACACCAGAATAGCGCTCTCGTGCCACAGTATAAATGACATGCTTCATGTGATGTGGAGGTCTGTCGGACGTGTACCATTAGCGTTAAATGAGTCGTGTCAAACCGCATTTTAAACTTCTGCCGTGATTGGAAAGTAATGGTACACACGTTAATTTGGTACAAATGATGCAGTAATATGCCTGAATGCACTTATTCTTAGATATATACATCTATGTAAGTGGAAAACTCCAGGTCTATAAAGGGAACTTTAACGTGCATTCTTTAAAATGGCCAGCAGGGGGATTAACGAGTCTAATTGAATGGAAGTCTATGAGAAAATGACCCGACTTCTCACTTGATTTATTAACCGAGTGCACATTTTCCTACTGATTTCATGATCTCATTCTCTAGTTTCAAGTCCCCTTTAATACCACGTGACATATATTTATATAGAGTAAAATACAACATACTTCTTGGCACGATTAACTCCTTTATTGTCGTCTGCTGACCCGTTTCATTTTGAGGTTTCCTTCACTGTAAATAACTGTTCTGTGTGAACCTGCAGACCATCACACCCCTCTTCCCATGATTTGTGCTGCTTGTGTTCAATGACTCATCACGAATAATAACAGCTCATTTAACCGATGATATTATTCAGTTTCCAATCAGTGCGGCGGATGGCTTTCACATCTGTGCAGACGGCAGGGGAGAGCACTAGTTTGATGAAGAGAGACTTTTAAGTGTGCAAATTTAACAAAACTTTGCACAATTTAAAATCTACGTTTTAGTCCTGGTACGTCTAGCTTTAAATTCCTTCTGTCCGTGCAGTTTGGGTTGAATGAAACCAAAACAGCGTCCTCTTGAAAGTGGAAAACATATTTTCTTTGTAACTTTTTACAACCCTTTATTGGATTTTTACCACTTTGCTCTACCTCCAGAGATAACTGATTTTTCTCTCCCTACTGATTTTAACTGGTAGTTTGAAGACAGACAATTTCATCTCTCATTTGTTCCCCTCTGTACACATGAAAGAGATCCGTGACATTTTACATTTTCCTGGGTTATTTATCTGTTTCGGAGACACATTGGCAAAGATTGGATGTGACTCGTAGTTCAAGTTTGTTACGTGCCAGGCAGGCTACTTGTGTTGTTGTCCTTCCCTCCTGCTTTTCTCTCTTCTCCCTGGCTGCGTCTCACTTCGGTTATTTTTCATTTCCTCGCTCCTCGGTCTCGGTATCACCGGAAGTTGATTTGTCTGCGCCATCTTGAGTAGCGTCCCAGTGGCCTTATTTGTGTCGGAGGATCGAGGAGCGATAGCGGAGGGGCGATAATCGAGGAACTACCAGACCATCCTCCGGTGAAACCCTCAGACACTCGCCCCGCCCCCTTACTGTGTATCGCTCACTGATTGGACGATGCGGCGCATGCACTGATCTGGCTGCTGTCAGACGATCAGCTGTGCGGCGTCTTCACAAACGGACGACGCTTCATGTGACGCTCCGGAGGAAACGACGTCCCATTGCTCTGAAAACTCATTTCGTTGTGGTTTCCTTGCGTCTCTCCGTGCTTCCCTGGTGGGAGGGACTAGTCGCAGGGAAACGACGCAAGTGAGGGACGCAAGGAATCCATTTAACCGAAGTGAAACGCACCCCCTGTTTGTTTCTCAATGTCGAGTACGCTTGCTTGGTAGCACATGTCTTCCGAGCGTCTTGCTTCAGAAGCGAGGCAAGAATACTTCCTGGCATTTGGAAAACGAAGAGTGGAACAGGCGAGCAGATGTGCGTCATATGAGAGGCCCCGCCTTACATTTTAAGACCGCGGAGTCTACACATGTGCAGCCTCGAAATGTCTCCAAACGAAGTACGCCGGGCTCGGTAGAATTCCAAGCATGCTGGACATTGGAACAGTCCTTCGATGACGTAGTATGCTTGAAATAGTGGCTCTGGAGCAGCCTTCCTCGACATGGAGAAACGGCCCCTGCGTTTGACTGTTTTGCTTAGTTGCTGATTCTACTGTGGACTCTGTTCTCTGACCTTTGTGAATGTGTGTGTGTTGGGAGGTGGAGGAGTTAGGTAAGTCTGTGGTACCCTTTACCTTCTCATCACGTAGGTAACTACTGTTAGACACACTAGGTTAGTGGATTGTTGCCACCCCTGTATTTTGTTTTGTCCAGCTCTCAGTAGTTCAGTTAGTGAGGGTTTGGTTTCAGAGGATAGATGTAGAGACAGGCCTGGTTTTGTTATACTTATTTATTTTGTCTCCTTTGTCTCCTCCTCCTCACTCAAAGAACATTAATGGTCAGTTCCTTGTTGTAAAAGGAATACACTTTTGTTAACATTTACGCTGACTCCCTAATTGTATTGGTTGTTAGAAGCATTCACACCGCAGTACTTTTCCCACAAAGGTTCATGTGAACTTAGTTCATGTGAACTCTTTAGTTCTCACGAACTAAGTACAGATCGCGTTCACACCGGAATAAGTCCCTGGGGGAGGATTAGGCAAATGAAGCCGCTGACGTCACTTCTTCTTCTTCTGCTTTGGGTTTACTGGCAGGCCGCAAACCACTTCAAGGCGTATACTGCCGCCCAAAGTCCCCGGCCGGAAGTCCCCGGAGTTGGGGACTGGCTTCAGTCGAAGCTGCTGGGACTCCCAGCAGCTTCGACTGAAGCCTTCCGAGTAAATCGCCAGAACCCCGACACCTCCTCATCTCCACCGCTCCCATGTTTTATTTTGTGTTGCCATAAATTAGTCTCTCTGCGTTTCTGCGCTGGGCTAATGCTAATGCTAATAATGCTAATGCGAGGATAATAAAATGGCGGCTTCACAAAACGTTTTGGTAGTTTTACGGGGCGTGGTTTGCAATCCTTCCAGCCAATCAGACATATAGCTCTTTTCTCACAAAAGAGCCGCTCGAAAGTCCCTGCTCTCTAGCAGGGAGTTTCGTGGGGTAAAAAGGTTCTCATGAACTAATTTTAGTACCGGCTCTTTTTGGTGTGAACGCGATAAAAGAGTTCACATGAACTAAGTTCGCATGAACCTTTGTGGGAAAAGTACCGCGGTGTGAATGCGCCTCTTGTGTGTTATTGTCTCCAGGTCTTTTTACAATATTTAAAGCAAAAGAAAAGGATAAGACAAAATTATCTTTGGAGAAAATGCCATATAATCCCTTATAGTATATCAGTGAGTGAGGCTTGGTATAGTCTTCACAAAAGAGACCAAACACTTGATGGAGAAATAAGCATATATTCTGTATTTAAAATGTGAAGTAATGCTTGATAAAATACAAGCTTTTATGCTGAGAAAACTGAAATCTTTACCCACAACACGGCTTTATGCTTAAATAAAGAGGCTGTGATTGGAGTCGAGAGGCAAACATTACTCTCTGATTGGTTTCATGAAATGTTCCAGAGTGACAGCACATTCAGCGATGGTCATTTTGAAAGCCATCGCTGTAATCATCACACACTCGTTGTAATTGCCAATCTGATGCCAAAGCAATTTCAATCAAATCACAGGATAGGCCACACTGACAATTTGTGTATCGAATGCATGTGAATGAAAGTCTTTTTGTTAAGGGCGGTCCTGCTTGTACCCGGTGTTTAAATCCAAATGTAGGAGCACTCTGCTTCACATTTGTGTAATTCAGAAAGTGACCAAACACCCGAGGCATTAAAACAAATAATATATCATTTCTCAAGCCTCTCTCAAAACAATACTTACATTGCCACAGAGCTGGGAGTAGTGGAAGAGAATCACATATCTTTGATTAACAAATAGCTCTATCCAAACTGCAACAACATCGTGAGGTTGGCTATAGATGCTTTCACAACATATTTACGACATTAATTGATAAATTAATGATGTTTTAATGACTAATTGGCAATTACCAGAACAGCTAGAGCTGTCTGTGTTCATAACATGTCATAACTTAACTTACAATATGCTAAATCTAATCCAATATCTTCACTAATGTCACTATAACGATATATTATTGATGTATTGCCCGACACTAATATGCACATTGAAAGAGATACCAGTTTATTTAATTGTTCCTCCGTTGAAACACAACTTAAATAAGATCAGATAAAGGTAATATCAGCAGTCAGAGAAAGGCTAATCGTCCAAAGATGTTTTTTTTAAGCCTAAGCAACTTTAACAACATCCTAATTAATCTTAATTGCACGGCATGATATATTCCTTGCTTCATATATCACTTAATTCATATCACTCATATAAAGCAACCTGGATCCTGTAAATGTTATATATAATAATTGTGACCTTTCTATATCCCTCTCAGACATATTTATAACTAAGCACCTTTTAGATCGTTGTCATGTGGACAACGATTTATAAAAGGACTTTGCTTTTGATTCAGATAAAGCGAGTCGTTTCTGATGGATTCACGTCTAATGATGTTATAGTAAATTAGTTCTGCTTTTAAACTCGTTAAATGTATTCCACCGTTTGTCCCGCCGCAGAATAGCCGGGACGCGAGTCGCTCTGCCGTCAAGAGAGCTCATCAATCCCACTTTAATTAGTTTGCATTTCAGCTCACTCCTCCTCCGTCCTGCCAAGAAGCCAAGAGAAACCGTCAAAAGTTTTCGGTGTGAAGTCGGAGACAAATATCGAATATTGGCACAAAATATAGGCTACTGGCAGCCGGATGTTTCTGACATTTCTTTTAACGAGGAATGATTGGCCGTGACTGCAAGAGGACAGAAAGTGAGGAATAAATTCTGCTGCTTTCAGTATTGGACTTTAAGGAAAGACCCTTAAACTTCAACTGTGACTCATTTTAAGAGCTCATAGAGGACTTGGAAATGGAGCTAAAGTACATAAATAATGGCCCTCCTTCATAGTGTTTTCTCAAATTAGATTAAATCAAGTATTAATTGAACTTCTTTGGCTTTTGCTCCGCCATTTCCAAAGCGGATATGAAGTGGTTTTAGTCGCAAATGTCTCTTTTTCTTGGGTGTAGCTTTGATTGACAGACACCTCAAATACAGTAAAAAACAAACCAGAAAGAAGTGTGTACTTTGACTGCTTCTTAAACACTTAAAAATAAAAGATGATACTGTCTAACGAAAGAGGTCTGAAGCCCTTTGATTAAACAGTCCCTGATTAACTCATTAATTTATGAAGACATGATATGGGGCGAAGCCTGCGAGCAAGTTCAGGCAGTCAACTCGAGCACTCATGCTGCATTCATACATAACGCCCCTTGCCACTCTACAACCAACCAAACTCAGGGCGTCGCTCAATGTCGAGTAAACCTGCTGCAGAGCCACTATTTCAAGCATACTACGTCATCGAGTGGCGTCGAAGGACTGTTTAAATGCATGTTAAATGCGCAGCATGCGGCGCCACTCGATGACGTAGTATGCTTGAAATAGTGGCTCTGCAGCAGGTGTACTCGACATTGAGAAGCGGCCAGAGTCTCCTTAATATGCCGCTCTATTGAACCTGCCTGATATCTCTCTATGCATTGCTTGCTGCAGCTACTTCCACGTCGCTGCTGCTTGCCTGCCCCACCACCACCCCAGCTTCCACCCCAGCTCCCACCCAGCTCCCACCCCAGCTCCCACCCCAGCTTCCACCCCAGCTCCCACCTCAGCTCCCACCCAGCTCCCACCCCAGCTTCCACCCCAGCTCCCACCATCAGCTTCCACCCCAGCTCCCACCTCAGCTTCCCACCCCAGCTCCCACCCCAGCTCCCACCCCCAGCTCCCACCTCAGCTCCCACCTCAGCTCCCACCCAGCTCCCACCCCAGCTTCCACCCCAGCTCCCACCCCAGCTCCCACCCCAGCTCCCACCCAGCTCCCACCCCCAGCTCCCACCCCAGCTCCAACCTCAGCTCCCACCCCAGCTCCCACCCCAGCTCCCACCCCAGCTCCCACCCCAGCTCCCACCCCAGCTCCCACCCACCCCAGCTCCACCCCAGCTCCCACCCCAGCTCCACCCCAGCTCCACCCCAGCTCCCACCCCAGCTCCCACCTCAGCTCCCACCTCAGCTCCCACCCCCAGCTACACCCCAGCTCCCATCACCTCAGCTCCCACCTCAGCTCCCACCTCAGCTCCCACCCCAGCTCCCACCCCAGCTCCCACCCCAGCTCCCACCCCAGCTTCCACCCCAGCTCCCACCCCAGCTCCCCACCCCAGCTTCCACCCCAGCTCCCACCCCAGCTCCCACCCCAGCTCCCACCCCAGCTTCCACCCCCACCCCAGCTTCCACCCCCAGCTCCCACCTCAGCTCCCACCCCAGCTTCCACCCCAGCTCCCACCCCAGCTTCCACCCCAGCTTCCACCCCAGCTCCCACCCCAGCTCCCACCCCAGCTTCCACCCCACCCCAGCTTCCACCCCAGCTCCCACCCCAGCTCCCACCCCAGCTCCCACCTCAGCTCCCACCTCAGCTCCCCACCCCAGCTCCCACCCCACCTCCCACCCCAGCTCCCACCCCAGCTCCACCCCAGCTTCCACCCCAGCTCCCCCCCAGCTTCCACCCCAGCTCCCACCCCAGCTTCCACCCCAGCTCCCACCCCAGCTTCCACCCCAGCTTCCACCCCAACTTCCACCCCAGCTCCCACCCCAGCTTCCTACTTCTTACATGTTGAACACAAATACCTGTACTTTCTACTTCTTACATGTTGAACACAAATACCTGTACTTTCTACTTCTCACATGTTGAACTCAAATACCTGTACTTTCTACTTCTCACATGTTGAACACAAATACCTGTACTTTCTACTTCTCACATGTTGAACACAAATACCTGTACTTTCTACTTCTTACATGTTGAACTCAAATACCTGTACTTTCTACTTCTTACATGTTGAACACAAATACCTGTACTTTCTACTTCTTACATGTTGAACACAATACCTGTACTTTCTACTTCTTACATGTTGAACACAAATACCTGTACTTTCTACTTCTCACATGTTGAACACAAATACCTGTACTTTCTACTTCTCACATGTTGAACACAAATACCTGTACTTTCTACTTCTTACATGTTGAACTCAAATACCTGTACTTTCTACTTCTTACATGTTGAACACAAATACCTGTACTTTCTACTTCTTACATGTTGAACACAAATACCTGTACTTTCTACTTCTTACATGTTGAACACAAATACCTGTACTTTCTACTTCTTACATGTTGAACCCAAATACCTGTACTTTCTACTTCTTACATGTTGAACTCAAATACCTGTACTTTCTACTTCTTACATGTTGAACCCAAATACCTGTACTTTCTACTTCTTACATGTTGAACACAAATACCTGTACTTTCTAGTTCTTACATGTTGAACTCAAATACCTGTACTTTCTACTTCTAACATGTTGAACTCAAATACCTGTACTTTCTACTTCTTACATGTTGAACTCAAATACCTGTACTTTCTACTTCTTACATGTTGAACTCAAATACCTGTACTTTCTACTTCTTACATGTTGAACTCAAATACCTGTACTTTCTACTTCTCACATGTTGAACTCAAATACCTGTACTTTCTACTTCTTACATGTTGAACTCAAATACCTGTACTTTCTACTTCTTACATGTTGAACTCAAATACCTGTACTTTCTACTTCTAACATGTTGAACTCAAATACCTGTACTTTCTACTTCTCACATGTTGAACTCAAATACCTGTACTTTCTACTTCTTACATGTTGAACTCAAATACCTGTACTTTCTACTTCTTACATGTTGAACCCAAATACCTGTACTTTCTACTTCTTACATGTTGAACTCAAATACCTGTACTTTCTACTTCTTACATGTTGAACTCAAATACTTGTACTTTCTACTTCTCTCATTTTCCAAACAGCTGGTTCCTTTAGTCTGAATGTGTGTTTGGTGCGTGATCATTATTCTTTAGAGTCATTGCGTGCCTATTGATTTGAACACGATCCGTGTATCCATCATTTCCTGGTCTTCTCTAAAGAAGAGGGACCAATGGAAACGTTGTCATGTTGCCGTTGTTCAGCATGGAAACATTCATTAGCTAACAATGACATTATTGTTCTATTAATATAAAGGGAGGTCAGGTACTCTTTAAAACAGCTGCTAGTTATGGGTACTTTTCACTGAAGGACATTTCAAAGTTCTTTACTTTCACTTGAGTAAAGAGTCAGTACTTCTACTTTTACATTTTTAAATACGAGCATGTGTACTTCTACTTGAGTAAAGGATGTGTGTACTTCAACCATCTCAGTATTTAAGTTGGTGCATGCCCCTGCAGATAATCTTAAAAGTGGGACGTCTAGATAGTTTATCGTGCTTGAGGGCACCTTGTGAAGACTCCTAACCCTTGAGGTAATGGGACGGTCCCTTCAACGACCCATTGATATGATTAATAACCTTCCTTCGCTCCCTGCTGATAATTATAGCTTGTATATATCCGTACCGTACGTATGCAGTTGTTGACTCGCTAATTTGTGATGTGGAAGTCATTGTCAGACGGGCAATTTGAGCGGGGTGCTTTGTGATAAATGATGGTATCTATGAGAGCCAGCGGCGTGCAACCGGGTTATGACTAAGGTCACTGCAGAAGGACTTTTCGGGACTGTAGGTGCTTGAAGTCAGTGTCATCAACATAGATCACGGTGACCGAGACGCTCCGGCGCTTTTTAACTGCTGCTACAAAGACGGAGGACTAGCATTGTGTTTCTGTAAAAGTAAATGAGACAAAGCAGAGGAGCACTGACGGACTGTTTTTGGTGTTTAAGAGCACATGTAGTGGACTGGCTTGGCCTCCCTTCAGTGCCTCGTTGATTTATCATAAGTGGAACGCGTTAACGCTGCGTTTAGTGTAGCCATATAGAGTACCCATCTTCCCCTCCACTCCTACACCACCTCCTGATCGTTATGTCATTTGTTTATGATCCACGGCTCTCTCATAATGGCCCGTTTGGCGTAATGCTATCCATCAGTCTTCCCAATGGCCTACTTTCACACGGACACCTTTCTCCCTCCTCCGTGATGCATTAACACCAAAACCAACGATTGACTTTGAAAGAGTGATACGAGGACGTAGGTGTGTTTTCAGGAAAGGCAGAGAGGACCATAATGCGTTCGACGACTATTTGGCGAGTGCATCCGGCTTTATGTTTTTGCAAAATCTCAACGCCAGCGAAGAGGAAGTCGAATGCTTTCGGAAAAAGCTTGAGTCTATTTCAGATTCACCTCGCGTACCAGCAGTGTACCACGCTAGTTGATGCGCGTAAATGCCTCTCGCTGCAGAACACAAATAATACTTCTGTGTGTGTGTGTGTGTGTGTGTGTGTGTGTGTGGTCTAGCATTACTATACTTGTGGGGACCTACATCTGTTTACCAGTGGCGAACCGTCAGGGCCTTCAAGGTATTCAGAGAATACCCTGGAACACTCAGATAAAACAAACGAAACATCGATTTAATTATATAAATAAAATGTAATAAAAGGAATAAATGAGGTATCTGTGTTGTTGATCTGTAATATCACAGTGTTACGTTGATTTGTTTGTCCTTCTCGGACCATGCTCTTCGCATTTCAGTGGTTTTGTGTTAGAAAAGAAAGCAACCAATCAGATCTTGTTCTGGGTCTCTGGGTAGAATCTCCTTCAACAAGGTATTCTACATCCTTGATCGAATGCCCTGGCCGTTGCACTGAATGAGAGCGTACGTTTGGACTGACAGTTTGATCAACCAATCAGATATTGATTTGTAGCCAATGGGCGTGTTCTTTCAGAGTTCCCCTCGGTTCCAGGGTGCTCTAGAAGGCCCGCTAGTTAACTGGCTCGAGACAGAGGATCTAGAACGAATGCGACGAAGCAATTCATGCCGTTTTATTGTTTTTAACGTTGAAATGACAAGAGCAACAGGTGAAGAGGAAGTTGTTGCGGAATTGTTGTGAGTACCCTTTTCAAGACGACAATTCAGTGAAAAGACGGACATTATAATGCCGCGGAGGGGGGGGGGGGTTTACAGAAGGTCCAGTTGTGATGGACACGGTTTAGGGTTAGGGTTAGGCATGTGTTGGTTATGGTTAAGGTTAGGATAAGTCTCCAGGAAATGCATGTAAGTCAATGTAATGTCCCCTGAAGTGATGTATACATGGTATGTGTGTGTGTGTGTGTGTGGTGTGTGTGTGTGTGTGGTGTGTGTGTGTGTGTGTGTGTGTGTGTGTGTGTGTGTGTGTGTGTGTGTGTGTGTGTGTGTGTGTTATCAGCCAAATACAAAATTAAGTTCACCACCTTATCTGCTGCATTTTTCTGTTGGCATTTTAGTTGTTTATTTGTTTCTGCCAGACTCACTGAGGGTTCCTCTTATCCTTCATTTCCATAAAAGTAGCTTCGGTAACCTTTATTAAAATTCCTCATTTTATCGGAGGAGCTTAAAAATGTCAAAGTATCAAATAAATCACATCTCACCGAGCGGCTTAAACGCTGAACGTTGGGGCAGAAATAACTCCACATGAGCTCAATATCTACTGACATTTGGTTTCTTTATCAGATCAGAGTCTGTTTCTTCTAATAATGACCTGCAGGATTATCGGAGCCTTTAGAGAACGCTATTGAACTTGGCAGAGGGTGTAATATTAGGGATTGAATGTTTCATTTGCTGAGACATGGCCTGACCTCCTTTACAGAAATGTCAGAAGCAGGCGAGAGGCGGCAGAGACTGGCGATGCATTCTTTCTGTTGTGAAGAACTAAATCATTTAGAAATATTGAAGAATTCATTGCAGCTGTAAGAAGGCTTTTCTCCCTCAGTTAGACGCTTTTATATGAAGCATTGTATCACTCAAACCTGCACCTAAATCATAAATCCAAGCGCACAGTAGGAGTGATTTATATTTAAAATACTACACATTGTATCCCTAGCTTTAGCTGCTTTGCCTTTGCTAGCTTATGGACATTTGGTATGTTCACATTTTAAAGAGTTTCAAATGTTTGCAAGCTTCTTTTAAAACGTCCACACCCCAAAAATTATGTGTTTTGTTCCTCTGACTTTGACAAATTTGATATCGAGACCAACAAACAGCTTCATTAGTCAGATCTGAGATACAGCTTTTCTCATCTAGATGCTTTGAACGTTATAACATCGAACTTAGACCTTGTCCAGTATCAGATGTCTGGCGGCAAAAAACACACACTGAAATACACACATTCTACTTCTATTTATTTTTTGAGCTCATAAATACTTCTCAATGTCAGCATTCACTGCCCTCTACGGCTAAGAAGTACTCTTGTGTTGCAGAGTCTCAGCTTCTGTAGGATGACATTGACGTCTGTGTCGTTTCTGGCATTTTTCTTTCTCTTCCAGTATTTTGCAATCTGGCATTTCTGCCTCTCACAAGGTTTTGGAGTGACACCTCTGACAGGATGTTCTCATCTACTGCTCTGAGTGCTTTCTGGTATACGGTCGTCCAAAATGAAGTGGAGCACGGATGGTTTCTAAGGTCTCCCATTAGGCATCCTTTAAAAACACACAGATGGTGGACACTATGGTGCGTCAAAATGGAAAGAATTACACATGTTTTCCCCTTTCGAAAATATGTCCATTTGTGTCAGAAATACTTTCTCAGAGTTGATTTGTGTGCAGAAACAGGAAGCAGACAGTGGCTGCCAGTCTACAAAGTCTGTCCAAAAGCAAATACGGCACTTTTGGTGTTGCTACCTCTGTGTTTGACTTCTTTGATGCCAAGGTGTACATGTGCACCTGGTGGGAAATCCTTCAACCTAGCCCCGCGGCATGAGTCCTGTGGATGTGGAAGCTGTGCACTGAGACTTAAAGGTCTCCTATTATTCTATCTATAGGCATATATTACAGGTCTCAGATATATACAAATATATTAAAAACTTGTCTATGAAGTGTTTTGCTCAAAATACCACTAAGATCTCTATTTCAGCCCTGTTACTAAAGTGCTGATTCTGGGTCAGTAGCTTTTTAAAAAATAAAATCATGTTTAAAACTACATCAAGGATTATTTCTGAAAACAGTTTGGAGCTCAAATGCTTTTTCTCTCACAAGGACAGTACCTTTTTACTTCCTGCTTCTTCACACATACTCTCTCCAGTACAGGTTAGCTCTGAGTGTTAGCGATGCATGCTAATGTAAACAAAGACCATATTACTTCCAAACCACTTTGTGCATTGTTTCTGATTGGGCCGTGGATCTAAAGCCAGCCCACATTTCAGATATTACGTCATATCGGCAGCAAATCTGGATCAGCTCCGTTGTTCCCCCGTTTTTAGAGATGTGGGTACGGAGGAAAAGAGAGGGGGGTTTGTTTTCTGACACTTTGAGAGTCTCCTGACACCGGGGACACATATTGAAGTATATAAGACATTAAAAAGTGCATTTTGCATGATACAGTAGGAGAGCTTTAAACACCAGAAATACGGGGGAGGCTTCGAGCAGATGGGCTGCAGAGACAGACTTTCACAACTGCTCACACACACACACACACACACACACACACACACCACACACACACACACCACACACACACACACACACACACACACACACACACACACACACACACACACACACACACACACACACACACACACACACACACACACACACACACACACACACACATCAGCTCCTTTGACACAAGTTAAAAAAGCAATAAGCTGCATGTAGAATATCCTGTTTGGAGACACTTTGATTAAAGCGTACGGCCGTGCTGAGGGACATGTCTACTTACGCCTGATAGTCTGCTGTTGCTGAACAAAGCAGTACTTCTCAGTTTATAGTTGTATATTTAACTATAAGTAGACACAGTATTCCTAACACACCTCAAAGACGCCCTATTCTGCTCATTCTCAGGTTTTATATTTTCTATTTCCGTGCCTCCAAAAAGTTATTTATTGTTCTCGTACTGCCTGTGCTGCAGCACCTCTTTTCACCCTCTGTCTGAAACCAGAGCCTCTGCAGACCATTGACATGCACAGAAACCCAAAAAAGCATAAAAGGGCTCCTGAAACAATTCCAGTTTTTGATTTGAATATTGTGAACGCCTAAGTGAAAGGTTAGAGGGGCTAGCTATTCCATACTGGGACTACTTTTCTACCAAACAAACGTCTTTCTACCAAGAAAACACGGTATGTTCTTCTGTCCTTTGTGTGCATCTAATCTAATATATAAGCGACAGTCTATCTTTCAAGCTACATGAGTAAACGGTAAAAAGTTCGTTGTGCAGTAAACGGTATTATTACATCATATCCAGGGCCGCCCCTCCCTACAGGCCAATCACGCAGGCTGCATGGGGCCCCGCCTTGCACAGGGGGCCCCGCCCAGAGGGCCTCAGCTGCTGTGCTCAGTTCTCAGCTCAGTTCTCTGCGCACCCCCCGCGAGAGTGAGAGTGAGAGGTGACAAGGGGAAAACGTCTGTAACCCGACACCGTTGCAATGAATCGAGATCTGACCAATCACGGCTTTGATACGGCCACTAGTGCAGGTGAAGAGATGTCGGTGAAAATACTTTCAGTCCGGCGCAAGCAAGAGGGGAAAAAAACAAACCATGAAGAAACTAGAGCATCACTCAAAGGTGGGTTATTGTTGTATGAGTCAAATGTACAACTTGCGAATGTTGTATAAGTCAAATTGCCAATTGCCATATTAAAAACATCAGCTGCAATTCACGACATGAAGAAGGCAGTCTCTGCAGAGCATATAGGCTAATGGAGATGCAGTTATTTCCAGCATCCTTTATTTAACATTCATTCATTATGTGATGCCTTTTATCTGCTGATGTACAGGAGGAAGAGAGACACACTGTCTGTCTAGTTGGCTTACATAACAGTTAAAGTTTACAGCCTAAAAACATGGAGCATTTTTTCCCCTTTTATGAATTTTTATGTCAATTTGCACATTTCATGGTGACGCTCAGCCCTCTCCCCTTAACTCCTAACAGTCATCATCATGGTGATGCCTCAGCCTCTCCCCTTAACTCCTAACAGTCATCATCATGGTGACGCTCAGCCTCTCCCCCTTAACTTCTAACAGTCATCATCATGGTGACGCTCAGCCTCTCTCCCTTAACTCCTAACAGTCATCGTCATGGTGATGCTCAGCCTCTCCCTTAAACTCCTAACAGTCATCATCATGGTGACGCTCAGCCTCTCCCCTTAACTCCTAACAGTCATCATCATGGTGACGCTCAGCCTCTCCCCTTAACTCCTAACAGTCATCATCATGGTGACGCTCAGCCTCTCCCCTTAACTCCTAACAGTCATCATCATGGTGACGCTCAGCCTCTCCCCTTAACTCCTAACAGTCATCATCATGGTGACGCTCAGCCTCTCCCCTTAACTCCTAACAGTCATCATCATGGTGACGCTCAGCCTCTCCCCTTAACTCCTAACAGTCATCATCATGGTGACGCTCAGCCTCTCCCCTTAACTCCTAACAGTCATCATCATGGTGACGCTCAGCCTCTCCCCTTAACTCCTAACAGTCATCATCATGGTGACGCTCAGCCTCTCCCCTTAACTCCTAACAGTCATCATCATGGTGACGCTCAGCCTCCCCCTTAACTCCTAACAGTCATCATCATGGTGACGCTCAGCCTCTCCCCTTAACTCCTAACAGTCATCATCATGGTGACGCTCAGCCTCTCCCCTTAACTCCTACAGTCATCATCATGGTGACGCTCAGCCTCTCCCTTAACTCCTAACAGCCTACAGTCCATCATGGTGACGCTCAGTCTCTCTCCCCTTAACTCCTAACAGTCATCATCATGGTGACGCTCAGCCTCTCCCCTTAACTCCTAACAGTCATTCATCATGGTGACGCTCAGCTCTCTCCCCTTAACTCCTACAGCATCATCATGGTGATGCTCAGCCTCTCCCCTTAACTCCTAACAGTCATCATCATGGTGATGCTCAGCCTCTCCCCTTAACTCCTACAGTCATCATCATGGTGACGTCTCAGCCTCTCCCCTTAACTCCTAACAGTCATCATCATGGTGAACGCTCAGCCTCTCCCCTTAACTCCTAAACAGTCATCATCATGGTGACGCTCAGCCTCTCCCCTTAACTCCTAACAGTCATCATCATGGTGACGCTCAGCCTCTCCCTTAACTCCTAACAGTCATCATCATGGTGACGCTCAGCCTCTCCCCTTAACTCCTAACAGTCATCATCATGGTGACGCTCAGCCTCTCCCCTTAACTCCTAACAGTCATCATCATGGTGACGCTCAGCCTCTCCCCTTAACTCCTAACAGTCATCATCATGGGACGCTCAGCCTCTCCCCTTAACTCCTAACAGTCATCATGGTGACGCTCAGCCTCTCCCTTAACTCCTAACAGTCATCATCATGGTGACGCTCAGCCTCTCCCCTTAACTCCTAACAGTCATCATCATGGTGACGCTCAGCCTCCCCCTTAACTCCTAACAGTCATCATCATGGTGACGCTCAGCCTCTCCCCTTAACTCCTAACAGTCATCATCATGGTGACGCTCAGCCTCTCCCCTTAACTCCTAACAGTCATCATCATGGTGACGCTCAGCCTCTCCCCTTAACTCCTAACAGTCATCATCATGGTGACGCTCAGCCTCTCCCCTTAACTCCTAACAGTCATCATCATGGTGACGCTCAGCCTCTCCCCTTAACTCCTAACAGTCATCATCATGGTGACGCTCAGCCTCCCCCTTAACTCCTAACAGTCATCATCATGGTGACGCTCAGCCTCTCCCCTTAACTCCTAACAGTCATCATCATGGTGACCGCTCAGCCTCTCCCCTTAACTCCTAACCAGTCATCATCATGGTGACGCTCAGGCCTCTCCCCTTAACTCCTAACAGTCATCATCATGGTGACGCTCAGCCTCTCCCCTTAACTCCTAACAGTCATCATCATGGTGACGCTCAGCTCTCCCCTTAACTCCTAACAGTCATCATCATGGGGTGATGCTCAGCCTCTCCCCTTAACTCCTAACAGTCATCATCATGGTGACGCTCAGGCCTCTCCCCTTAACTCCTAACAGTCATCATCATGGTGACGCTCAGCCTCTCCCCTTAACTCCTAACAGTCATCATCATGGTGACGCTCAGCCTCTCCCCTTAACTCCTAACAGTCATCATCATGGTGACGCTCAGCCTCTCCCCTTAACTCCTAACAGTCATCATCATGGTGACGCTCAGCCTCTCCCCTTAACTCCTAACAGTCATCATCATGGTGACGCTCAGCCTCTCCCCTTAACTCCTAACAGTCATCATCATGGTGACGCTCAGCCTCTCCCCTTAACTCCTAACAGTCATCATCATGTTGACGCTCAGCCTCCCCCTTAACTCCTAACAGTCATCATCATGGTGACGCTCAGCCGCTCCCCTTAACTCCTAACAGTCATCATCATGGTGACGCTCAGCCTCTCCCCTTAACTCCTAACAGTCATCATCATGGTGACGCTCAGCCTCTCCCCTTAACTCCTAACAGTCATCATCATGGTGATGCTCAGCCTCTCCCCTTAACTCCTAACAGTCATCATCATGGTGACCCTCAGCCTCTCCCCTTAACTCCTAACAGTCATCATCATGGTGACGCTCAGCCTCTCCCCTTAACTCCTAACAGTCATCATGGTGACGCTCAGCCTCTCCCCTTAACTCCTAACAGTCATCATGGTGACGCTCAGCCTCTCCCCCTTAACTCCTAACAGTCATCATCATGGTGACGCTCAGGCCTCTCCCTTAACTCCTTAACAGTCATCCATTCATGGTGGACTGCTCAGCCTCTCCCCTTAACTCCTAACCCAGTCATTCATCATGGTGACCGCTCAGCCTCTCCCCTTAACTCCTAACAGTCATCATCATGGTGACGCTCCAGCCTCTCCCCTTAAACTCCTAACAGTCATCATCAGGGTGACGCTCAGCCTCTCCCCTTAACTCCTAACAGTATCATCATGGTGACGCTCAGCCCTCTCCCCTTAACTCCTAACAGTCATCATCATGGTGACGCTCAGCCTCTCCCCTTAACTCCTAACAGTCATCCTCATGGTGACGCTCAGCCTCTCCCCTTAACTCCTAACAGTCATCATCATGGTGACGCTCAGCCTCTCCCCTTAACTCCTAACAGTATCATCATGGTGACGCTCCGCCTCTCCCCCTTAACTCCTAACAGTCAATCATGGTGACGCTCAGCCTCTCCCCTTAACTCCTAACAGTCATCATGGTGACGCTCAGCCTCTCCCCTTAACTCCTAACAGTCATCATCATGGTGACGCTCGCCTCTCCCCTTAACTCCTAACAGTCATCATCATGGTGACGCTCCGCTCTCCCCTTAACTCCTAACAGTCCATCATCATGGTGACGCTCAGCCTCTCCCCTTAACTCCTAAAGTCCATCATCATGGTGACGCTCAGCCTCTCCCCTTAACTCCTAACAGTCATCATCATGGTGACGCTCAGCCTCTCCCCTTAACTCCTAACAGTCATCATCATGGTGACGCTCAGCTCCTCCCCTTAACTCCTAACAGTCATCATCATGGTGACGCTCAGCCTCTCCCCTTAACTCCTAACAGTCATCATCATGGTGACGCTCAGCCTCTCCCCTTAACTCCTAACAGTCATCATCATGGTGACGCTCAGGCCTCTCCCCTTAACTCCTAACAGTCTCATCATGTGACGCTCAGCCTCTCCCCTTAACTCCTAACAGCATCATCATGGTGACGCTCAGCCTCTCCCCTTAACTCCTAACAGTCATCATCATGGTGACACTCAGGCCTCTCCCCTTAACTCCTAACAGTCATCATCATGTGACGCTCAGCCATCTCTCCCTTAACTCCTAACAGTCATCATCATGGTGACGCTCAGCCTCTCCCCTTAACTCCTAACAGTCATCTCATGGTGACGACTCAGCCTCTCCCCTTAACTCCTAACAGTCACATCATGGTGAAGCTTCAGCCCTCTCCCCTTAACTCCTAACAGTCATCATCATGGTGACACTCAGCCTCTCCCCTTAACTCCTAACAGTCATCATCATGGTGACGCTCAGCCTCTCCCCTTAACTCCTAACAGTCATCATCATGGTGAACGCTCAGGGCCCTCTGCCCTTAACTCCTAACAGTCATCAATCATGGTGACACTCAGCCTCTCCCCTTAACTCCTAACAGTCATCATCATGGTGACGCTCAGCCTCTCCCCTTAACTCCTAACAGTCATCATCATGGTGACGCTCAGCCTCTCCCCTTAACTCCTAACAGTCATCATCATGGTGACGCTCAGCCTCTCCCCTTAACTCCTAACAGTCATCATCATGGTGACGCTCAGCCTCTCCCCTTAACTCCTAACAGTCATCATCATGGTGACGCTCAGCCTCTCCCCTTAACTCCTAACAGTCATCATCATGGTGACCTCAGCCTCTCCCCCTTAACACTCCTAACAGTCATCATCATGGTGACGCTCAGCCTCTCCCCTTAACTCCTAACAGTCATCATATGGTGACTGCTCAGCCTCTCCCCTTAACTCCTAACAGTCATCATCATGGTGACGCTCAGCCTCTCCCCTTAACTCCTAACAGTCATCATCATGGTGACGCTCAGCCTCTCCCCTTAACTCCTAACAGTCATCATCATGGTGCGCTCAGCCTCTCCCCTTAACTCCTAACAGATTCATCATCATGGTGACGCTCAGCCTCTCCCCTTAACTCCTAACAGTCATCATCATGGTGACGCTCAGCCATCTCCCCTTAACTCCTAACAGTCATCATCATGGTGACGCTCAGGCCTCTCCCCTTAACTCCTAACAGTCATCATCATGGGGTGACGCATCAGGCCTCTCCCCTTAACTCCTAACAGTCATCATCATGGTGACGCTCAGCCTCTCCCCTTAACTCCTAACAGTCATCATCATGGATGACGCTCAGCCCTCTCCCCTTAACTCCTAACAGTCATCATCATGGTGAGCTCAGCCTCTCCCCTTAACTCCTAACAGTCACATCATGGTGACGCTTCAGCCTCTCCCCTTAACTCCTAACAGTCATCATCATGGTGACGCTCAGCCTCTCCCCTTAACTCCTACAGTCATCATCATGGTGACGCTCAGCCTCTCCCCTTAACTCCTAACAGTCATCATCATGGTGACGCTCAGCCTCTCCCCTTAACTCCTAACAGTTCATCATCATGGTGACGCTCAGCCTCTCCCTTAACTCCTAACAGTCATCATCATGGTGACGCTCAGCCTCTCCCCTTAACTCCTAACAGTCATCATCATGGTGACGCTCAGCCTCTCCCTTAACTCTAACAGTCATCATCATGGTGACGCTCAGCCTCTCCCCTTAACTCCTAACAGTCATCATCATGGATGACGCTCAGCCTCTCCCCTTAACTCCTAACAGTCATCATCATGGTGACGCTCAGCCTCTCCCTTAACTCCTAACAGTCATCATCATGGTGACGCTCAGCCTCTCCCCTTAACTCCTAACAGTCATCATCATGGTGACGCTCAGCCTCTCCCCTTAACTCCTAACAGTCATCATCATGGTGACGCTCAGCCTCCCCCCTTAACTCCTAACAGTCATCATCATGGTGACGCTCAGCCTCTCCCCTTAACTCCTAACAGTCATCATCATGGTGACGCTCAGCCTCTCCCCTTAACTCCTAACAGTCATCATCATGGTGACGCTCAGCCTCTCCCCTTCACTCCTAACAGTCATCATCATGGTGACGCTCAGCCTCTCCCCCTTAACTCCTAACAGTCATCATCATGGTGACGCTCAGCCTCTCCCCTTAACTCCTAACAGTCATCATCATGGTGACGCTCAGCCTCTCCCCTTAACCTCCTAACAGTCCTCATCATGGTGACGCTCAGCCTCCCCCTTAACTCCTAACAGTCATCATCATGGTGACGCTCAGCCTCTCCCCTTAACTCCTAACAGTCATCATCATGGTGACGCTCAATCCTCTCCCTTAACTCCTAACAGTCATCATCATGGTGACGCTCAGCCTCTCCCCCTTAACTCCTAACAGTCATCCTCATGGGACGCTCACGCCTTCCCCTTAACTCCTAACAGTCATCATCATGGTGACGCTCAGCCTCTCCCCTTAACTCCTAACAGTCATCATCATGGTGACCGCTCAGCCTCTCCCCTTAACTCCTAACAGTCATCATCATGGTGACGCTCAGCCTCTCCCCTTAACTCCTAAACAGTCATCATCATGGTGACGCTCAGCTCTCCCCTTAACTCCTAACAGTCATCATCATGGTGGGATGACCCTCAAGGCCTCGTCCCCTTAACTCCTAACAGTCATCATCATGGTGACGCTCAGCCTCTCCCCTTAACTCCTAACAGTCATCATCATGGTGGACGCTCAGCTCTCCCCTTAACTCCTAACAGTCATCATCATGGTGACGCTCAGCCTCTCCCCTTAACTCCTAACAGTCATCATCATGGTGACGCTCAGCCTCTCCCCTTAACTCCTAACAGTCATCATCATGGTGACGCTCAGCCTCTCCTCCTTAACTCCTAACAGTCATCATCATGGTGACGCTCAGGCCTCTCCCCTTAACTCCTAACAGTCATCATCATGGTGACGCTCAGCCTCTCCCCTTAACTCCTAACAGTCATCATCATGGTGACGCTCAGGCCTCTCCCCCTTAACTCCTAACAGCTCATCATCATGGTGACGCTCAGCCTCTCTCCCTTAACTCCTAACAGTCATCATCATGGTGACGCCTCAGCCTCTCTCCCTTAACTCCTAACAGTCTCATCATGGTGACGCTCATCGTCCCTTAACTCATAACAGCATCATCAGGTGACGCTCAATCTCTACAGTCATCATCATGGTGACGCTCAGCCTCTCCCCTTAACTCCTAACAGTCATCATCATGGTGACGCTCAGCCTCTCCCCTTAACTCCTAACAGTCATCATCATGGTGACGCTCAGCCTCTCCCCTTAACTCCTAACAGTCATCATCATGGTGACGCTCAGCCTCTCCCCTTAACTCCTAACAGTCATCATCATGGTGACGCTCAGCCTCTCCCCTTAACTCCTAACAGTCATCATCATGGTGACGCTCAGCCTCTCTCCCTTAACTCCTAACAGTCATCATCATGGTGACGCTCAGCCTCTCCCCTTAACTCCTAACAGTCATCATCATGGTGACGCTCAGCCTCTCCCCTTAACTCCTAACAGTCATCATCATGGTGACGCTCAGCCTCTCCCCTTAACTCCTACCAGTCATCATCATGGTGACGCTCAGCCTCTCCCCTTAACTCCTAACAGTCATCATCATGGTGACGCTCAGCCTCTCCCCTTAACTCCTAACAGTCATTCATCATGGTGACGCTCAGCCTCTCCCCTTAACTCCTAACAGTCATCATCATGGTGACGCTCAGCCTCTCCCCTTAACTCCTAACAGTCATCATCATGGTGACGCTCAGCCTCTCCCCTTAACTCCTAACAGTCATCATCATGGTGACGCTCAGCCTCTCCCCTTAACTCCTAACTAGTCATCATCATGGTGACGCTCAGCCTCTCCCCTTAACTCCTAACAGTCATCATCATGGTGACGCTCAGCCTCTCCCCTTAACTCCTAACAGTCATCATCATGGTGACGCTCAGCCTCTCCCCTTAACTCCTAACAGTCATCATCATGGTGACTGTTCAGCCTCTCCCCTTAACTCCTAACAGTCCATCATCATGGTGACGCTCAGCCTCTCCCCTTAACTCCTAACAGTCATCATCATGGTGACGCTCAGCCTCTCCCCTTAACTCCTAGCAGTCATCATCATGGTGACGCTCAGCCTCTCCCCTTAACTCCTAACAGTCATCATCATGGTGACGCTCAGCCTCTCCCCTTAACCCTAACAGTCATCATCATGGTGACGCTCAGCCTCTCTCCCTATAACTCCTAACAGTCATCATCATGGTGAAGCCTCAGCCTCTCCCTTAGACTCCTAATCAGGTCATGTCACATGGTGATGCCTCAGTCCTTCTCCCTTTAACTCCTAACAGTCAATCCGTCATCGGTGATGCCATCCGCCTCTCTCCCTTAACGCCTAACAGTCATCGATCATGGGTGGATGCCTCAGAACCTCATCCCCTTAACTCCTTAACAGTCACTCAATGGTGACCTCAGCCTCGTCCCTTAACTCACTAACAGTCATCATCATGGTGGACGCTCAGCCTCTCCCCTTAACTCCTAACAGTCATCATCATGGTGACGCTCAGCCTCTCCCCTTAACTCCTAACAGTCATCATCATGGTGACGCTCAGCCTCTCCCCTTAACTCCTAACAGTCATCATCATGGTGACGCTCAGCCTCTCCCCTTAACTCCTAACAGTCATCATGGTGACGCTCAGCCTCTCCCCTTAACTCCTAACAGTCATCATCATGGTGACGCTCAGCCTCTCTCCTTAACTCCTAACAGTCATCGTCATGGTGATGCTCAGCCTCTCCCTTTAACTCCTAACAGTCATCATCATGGTGACGCTCAGCCTCTCTCCTTAACTCCTAACAGTCATCGTCATGGTGATGCTCAGCCTCTCCCCTTAACTCCTAACAGTCATCATCATGGTGACCCTCAGCCTCTCCCCTTAACTCCTAACAGTCATCATCATGGTGACGCTCAGCCTCTCCCCTTAACTCCTAACAGTCATCATCATGGTGACGCTCAGCCTCTGCCCTTAACTCCTAACAGTCATCATCATGTCAACCACAACACAGAGAAGTACTGATAGAAATGTGTGTGTAGTTGTTGATACATTGCTGACAGAGGGAACTACGTTTGAATACAGATTTAAGAAATATCAGTTTTTGAGCATGTCATAAGCATGTTTTGTCTTGACTATATTACAACTATATTATAATAAAATCTCATCTCACAATGTCGCTTGGCGCCCCAAGTTGGCCAGGGGCGGCCCTGATCATATTGGTCTGTGATTTGTTTGTGTTGCTGACGTAAAGTCACAGGTGCTGCTGTGTGATTTACGCCGAGGCCCAGGCAGCTTTAGCATGTGTTCATTAGCGAATGCTGGGGAAGCTTATCATTCTGAATGGCCTCATTAGTGATAGGGATTAATATGCAGCAGCTTCATTAGAGAGAGAGAGGCGGAGGAATTTGTTGGCAGAATTGTAACAAGGCTGCCGGCCCCTCGCTCTCTCCTGTTGTTCGTCCCGTTAAAGATCATTTTATCTTAGCAAACGACACACGTGCTAAAGCTCAAGATGAAAACATAATAATAATAATAACACTTGTTAGAGTTAAGATATAAATGTATTGATCTCAATTTGGGGAATGTTTCTGTTGCAGCAGCATAAAAGACATAGAAAGTAGAAAATATACATGTTGAATTGACAAATTAACAATTATAAAAGCAAGTTATTATATATACATAAGTATGTGAGGCATGGAATATTAAATATTAAACTGAATATATAAGTTTGACAGCAATGAAGGGAAAAAGTATTATTGTACACTGAACAAAAATATAACACTTTTGTTTTTGCTCCCATTCTTCATGAGATGAACTCAAAGATCTAAAACATTTTCTATAAACACAAAATAACCATTTCTCTCAAATATTGTTCACAAAACTGAAAAACTCTGTGATAGTGAGCACTTCTCCTTTGCCGAGAGAATCCATCCCACCTCACAGGTGTGGCATATCAAGATGCTGATTAGACAGCATGGTTATTGCACAGGTGTGCCTTAGGCTGGCCATAATAAAAGGCCACTCTGAAACGTGCAGTTTTGCTTTATTGGGGGGGTCTGGGGGGGTCCGAAAACCAGTCAGTATCTGGGGTGAGGGGTAGGGTTAGGGTTAGGGTTAGGGTTAGGGTAATGTTGTGAATCGAGTGGCCCATGGTGGTGGTGGGGTTATGGTATGGGCAGGCGTATGTTATGGACGACGAACACAGGCCACTCGAGACAGGCCACAGATTTTTTCAGATTTGTGAACAATATTTGAGAGAAATGGTTATTTTGTGTAAATAGAAAATGTTTTAGATCTTTGAGTTCATCTCATGAAAAATGGGAGCAAAAACAAAAGTGTTGCGTTTATATTTTTGTTCAGTGTATTTATGCTGTATCGAATGATTGTGGCTTTTATATCGCTTATGGGTGAAAACACAAAGTTACTCGTGTGGTTTTAATTGTAATAAGAGCCCTTATAGTGCTGGGTAATTATAATAAATCACAATCAACACATAGGGAATGGACTGTGTTGCGTGGGATGTGGTTTAATAAATAATTCGTGGCATTTAATGGAAAAAATCGACATAATTCTTACTTACTTATACTTCTAAGTGCAAGTTTTCCATTCAACTTTGTAGAAATTCACAATGTGTTGAATTTAGCTGTCATTGTCTTTGCGTTTGAATGACTGCGGGTGGGACATCCTCTGCCGACAGCATGCTGAGAAAAGGGACTTGTGTGCAGCACATTAAATATTAATTGCAGATTGTGGCTCCTTTAATCTATTCACATATTTCACCAACCATAATTCAATGCCTGGCTACAGTTAACAAGTTCAGTGGAGTGTGTTTGTGTCTCCATGAAGAGATTTCAAATGCCCACGGGCGAGGAAAGCCTGCACACACACACACACACACACACACACACACACACACACACACACACACACACACACACACACACACACACACACACACACACACACACACACACACACACACACACACACACACACACACACACACACACACACACACACACACACACACACACACACACACACACACACACACACACACACACACACACACCCTTCGTTCCTTCCGTCTTCTTGAAAGTAACCGCCTTTGCAGTACCGAGACGCTAACCTTCGTGTTATGCTTTTCTATTTTATTCTATCACGTCGATAATATTCTCTTCACCCGCAACTTCCCATCGGAAACAAGTGTCTCACAACTCTTCCTTTTCAATAAGTAGAAACCTATTTCATTCCAGTTGCTGGGTAACAAGACGAGGATAAGAAAACACTGCTTTCACAGTAAGATATACAGTTAGAAATTACAATGCTAAAGTTTTGAAATAGTGAGTAAATACATTTTTCTTTACACATTACCTTCCTCTTCCTAGACTCAGACTAGTTCACTTTGTATTCTCCGTGCTTCTTCCCATTAAGCATTTCCTTGGTACCCAACATGTAAACATATACTTTGTGTATCTATTATCTAAATTGTTCATTAAGTCTCAATTATACACGAACAAATACAGACATCTCCCGAGTTGTGTTGTTACTTGACAGATGACTTGTTGCTCCACTTGCTGCAATGAATCAGCTAATGTAGCCCCTTAAGTACTGCATCAAAAAGCAGATTCGTAACCTTCCTGTCTGTTTGGTTTTAAATCATTTTTGTTAGCTTTGTTGCACGTGGCATCCACCCACCACTGGCATTAGTATGCAACAGATGCTGCATGGCTTCAATGCCTCACAAAGGCAGCGGAGAATCAAAAACAAACTGAAGCACAGATGTACTTGACAGCAGAAGAAAGAGCCGGCGGTACCCGTCTCCTTCCCGGCTTACAGTAAACTCAGAGGTTATTCACCTTGTTGTGCAGAAAAGACAGAGCAGCGAAAAGAGCCTTTCATAAATAATCATGAAGTTCTGCAGGAGCATCGCTGTGGATCAGTGACGTGCGGTGAGGTTCATGGCACTGACTCAGATTTACAAATATTATATTTTGACCTTAATCGAAATATTCGGTTATTTTCAAAAGCTTTTTTAGTCTGATGCTTCAATTCATTTTAAACAGACCGTTCAACAAAAGGATACCCACAATCTAAATATTAGATTGTTCTTTCTTAGTAAGATCCCATTTTTATTACAATTGTGGTCTTACCTTGACTTGAAGATGAAGTCCATGCTCTCCTTCTGGACAACAATCTCTATTACTTTTTTGTAAAAGTCCTCCTTATCTTCCTGTAGTTTCAAAAGTCTAGTTTGTTGTTCGCGTATACGGTCCCTGCGTAGAATAACAGTAGCAACAAGAACCTGTGGGCTCACTTGCGCCCCCTTCAGTGCGGCAGAGGTTATGGCTGCCTCCCCTGGTGCTTTTTTCATTGCCGTTGTATGATGAGACCAGCGAGCCTAAATATCATATACGTGAAATAAGTTATTTAGAGACTATGGGTGGCGAGGATAAATGTAATAAAGAGATCTACAAACATTACATTGGTGACATACAGTGAGATGGTGCAGGCATGCGCTTAGGGCCCGCTTTCCAGACAGTTTCTGTGGGGTGACGCATTCTGAGGTGAGGCAGAGCTCATCTGTGCCTCACCTCACCCCACAGTAACTGGCTGGAGCGCGCTCACAAAATAAGTGCCCGCGTTAAATTAGTGCCCGCGCTCCAGCCAGTTACTGTGGGGTGACGAGAGGCAGAGCTCGTCCCTGCCTCACTCCTCATCGCTACCCGTAGTTGTAGCGGAGCTCGTCAAATTTGCTGATTTTGACTATAAAAAGCGATTGGAATCAAACAGAAATCACATTTACAACACAGATCAGTGGAGACATTTTATTATTATTACTATTTAGTTTTTCTTTAGTTGTTGTTCCGTTACATTGGAGTATGACAGGTGAGGCTCTGTCTCCCCTGACTGCCCTGACTGCACGTCGCTGCTGTGGATGTTGTTAACAAATGCAAGCAGTGTCCTCTTTTGGCTTCGTGTACCATCCCCACGACCACGCTTTTATTCCTCTGATGCATTTCTTCTGGACAGCAAATGATGGTCAAAATATGCCACGGCCTTTCGGATAATCCGATGTGATCCAGATTTAATATGCTCGCAGCGTCTTTGAGTGCGAGTTGATGCATAATTCTCCGCCGTCATGAGGAAGATGGAAAGCCAGAATGACGCCTCAAAATCATTATGTTAGCCATGATTAGTGCTGACCTTTCCTTCTGGCTAAATACAAGCGATACATAGAGCGCTTTATTCCACTGATGAGGTTATGTTGGGCATGGCCTGCATTTTTGATGGAAATATTGCAAACAAAGCAAAGTTTAAATGTGATTGGCCTGAATAAGACCCTTACTTTCTGTGGTAGTCATCCAGCCGGGGCACAGTTATGATTCCCACTGTTAAAGCATTTTTTAGGAACCAACATCCAAACAAAAACATGAATTAAATATGGCAAAAATAACGAGCAGGCAGCGGTTGCATTGGCTGTTTTTGCACCCAACAAATAACAGGAGATAAACCTGCCTCAAGATTAAATTCGTACCCCAATTTTAAATGGATGTGCTTTATTTAAATGCAAATAACCAGCATGATCGCGGATGTTATAAGTTGGCAAATGAGCGAGTGATGAAAGCGCAGCAGAGCCATGCTGGCTCCGAAGACATCATACTAGCACCACCCAAAACTTTGACCTGAATAACGGCAGTGTGCATTTTTGCCATTGTAACGTGAGCGTAATGGATTTCCCCCTCATAACTGTTTTAATGGACTCATTTGCATACGGAAATGGGTAAATACGCGCTATCTAAAAATAGCAGTAAATGAGGGGATTTCATTGGCCGTGTAAAATTGAATCCTGAAGAAGACGAGTGAAGCTGACACCTTGAGTCAGTTTTATTCCCCCTGCAGCCAACATGGAGCTCTGATTGGATGTCAGATAACTTTTTATAAAATATATATTTCTTTAACACAATATTTAAGTTAGTCAGACATTGCACCCCCACCGTTTCTCACGAAGAGTTTTACAAGATTACAAGACAGTGGTGTTATTTCTTTTAAATTACACCTTCTACTCCCTGAGACAAACATATTTATTATAGAGGCAATAAAAAAGATATTAATGTTGTGGCATTTGGGTTGATGAATGACTCTCTACAGCTTGCATTTGTGTGGTGCAAATTATTATAACTTCTGCAGATTCTTGCATAATAAACAATCTCAAGGTCAGGCTTCATTATTCGTCCAATCACAGCGTAACGACAAAGCGATTATCCAATCACAGCTTGGCATCCATAACGATGTACAGATGCAAGAATTAATGAGTGAATAGAGAGGTTGGTGTGTTTGTTTTAATCAACGATGCAAAACCATAAAGAAGAACAAGAATGTATTAAAGTGTGTTTAGCTTATTCTTACGAGCTGTGGTAATTAGCATGTCTTATTAGCTTACAACTGAACTCATTAGCTAACTTATAATAGTCTTTCATGGAAGATGTGCAAGCTTTTCTGATATCAAAATAAAACTTTTTGGAGCCAGAATAACTTTCAATTAAAGCACCACACTTCACGTTGTTGGTGAATGTTCATAAGTTATTTTCTACAGCTTTTCATTTTAATAATATTGAATTCTTAGCGGCCAATGAACTCTCCATCTTTAAAGGATGATCAGCCATCGTTGACATTCTGTCACGAACTTGGATACACAAGGGAAAAGGACTCAAATGCACGACCCGGGAGCCAGAGGTAAAGTAATATACTTTATTTTCCAAAAAGAAAATAACACTCTTAACGAGGGTGACAAAAAAGGCTCCAATAAGGCACAACAAAAATCGGTCACAACTTGAGGAACAAAACTTACAAAAAGTTTCAGGAGCATAAATCAGGCTTGTGACAAGATAAGCATTGGCTGATGAGCAGAGTACTGGCATGAGGACAGGACAAGAGCAACCGACAAACATTTGAAGCAAGAGGTAACTGGGCACAGGGGCGGGGCTGGCGCTGATGAGCACGGGAGACACACAGGGTGCGTTTCACTTCGGTTAAATGGATTCCTTGCGTCGTTTCCCTTCCTCTAGTCCCTCCCACCAGGGAAGCAAGGAGAGACGCAAGGAAACCACGAGAAGCAGGGAAATGAGTTTTAAGAGCAATGGGACGTCGTTTCCTCCGGAGCGTCACGTGAAGCGACGTCCGTTTGTGATGACGCCGCACAGCTGGTCGTCTGACAGCAGCCAGATCAGTGCAGGCGCTGCATCGTCCAATCAGTGAGCGGTACACAGTAAGGGGGGCGGGGCGAGTGTATGAGGATTTCACCGGAGGATGGTCTGGTGGTTCCTCCGTTATCGCTCCTCTGTTATCGCTCTTCGCTCCTCAGTCCTCCGGCACAAATAAGGCCACTGAGACGCTACTCAAGATGGCGCAGACAAATCAACTTCCGGTGATACCGAACCCGAGGAGCGAGGAAATGAAAAATAAGAGAAGCGCACCCACACAAGGGAGTCAAGGAACCTGGAATGAAACAGTTGAGTGTCAAAACAAAACAGGAAGTGGGAAACAATACAAGAATTGACTAAACAACAACATGAAACGTGACTGACTCAACACTTTTGACGGCACACAACACATTCATCATAATACCTTACATTTCATGGAAGTCTGGTATTTCATTCTCACTCAGGAACTAACTAACGTATAATATGAAATATCTGCTGCGAGTTAATCTCCTAAATAAAGCCTCAAACTTTAAGCATTATGTTACGTTCCCAATTGGCTAGGGGAACAAAAGGGAAACGACACGACCAGAGTAGAATTGGTATATGTTACAGGTGTTTTATTCGTAACTGCAACTGAGCAAAAATGATATACACGAACAACTTGGTCCAACAACGGGTCAAGCTGTTACGATCTAACAAAAGGGTCTCCAAAAGAGAGTTGCCCAGTACTATACAAAAGGAAAGAAAATACCTCACTTCTAAAGTGGAAACAATACAATAAACAAAACGGGGCTGTGGGAGAACACAGCTGGTGCTGGTCTACAGGTGCTAATCACCTGGATCTAAGCAAGATACACAGGAAGGCTAACCACAGAATACCATAACACACGGCTAGTCCGTGTAGCTAACACAGAACCCTACTAACACACTGCTAGGCAGTCTAACGAATCACTAAGTATGGCGGTAATATAGCGAGAGGCTTGAGGCGTCTGTCCCATAATACAGAGCCTCCAGAGTGGTGATAGTCCGCAGCCTTTGTACTTCTCCCCAGCAGGTGTGCGCCGGCTGTGCGCTGCGATTGGACGACGTCAATCCAATCCCCATCTTCAGAGGCGGACCAGAGGATGGGCAGCTAATGATGTTGGGGCAACCACACAGCTCATTTGCATAATCACACACACACACACACACACACACACACACACACACACACACACACACACAGCTGCAAACAATCCCAGACAGGTACTGAGCAGCAGAAACAGCAGCCGTAACACATTATATCACGTTCTTCTTAATTCATAAAGCGTCTCTTTGTTGTTGATCCATGGCTTTTATCTGGCAGCAGCACTTTGAGTCACCGCTGATGAAAAATGAACAAAGTCACCGCTTAAGCTCGTTGGGAGGAAAAGCTCTGTTTGCTTATCTGTGTGTACACGTTTGTTACGGCAAACACAACATGAATTATAGAAACAAACACTTTGCCTGCTTAACTTTGAAGAGGCAGAACATTCCCAGCCGTGGGAGGGAAGTCAGAAAGGCCGCTGCCAAACAACACCATTTGAAAAAACACTCCGGACAAACAAACCGTCTCCGCCGCAGCAGAATCGCTCGCCTTATAGTCGCTCGGTGTAATTTGTTTCAAGAACGTTTGAGATAAAGAGCAGATCTATCAGTTCATTACGAGAAGTCATGAGGGGTATAGGAAAGGAAGTCAGGAGGCATATAGGAAGGCAGGAGGGATATAGGAAGTCAGGAGGGATATAGGAAAGGAAGTCAGGAAGCATATAGGAAGTCAGGAGGGATATAGGAAGTCAGGAGACATATAGGAAGTCAGGAGGGGTATAGGAAAGGAAGTCAGGAGGCATATAGGAAGTCAGGAGGCATATAGGAAGTCATGAGGGATAGGAAGTCAGGAGGCATATAGGAAAGGAAGTCAGGAGGCATATAGGAAGTCATGAGGGATAGGAAGTCAGGAGGCATATAGGAAGTCATGAGGGATAGGAAGTCAGGAGGGATATAGGAAGTCAGGAGGGGTATAGGAAAGGAAGTCAGGAGGCATATAGGAAGTCAGGAGGGATATAGGAAGTCAGGAGGGATATAGGAAGTCAGGAGGGATAAATGAAGTCAGGAGGGATTTAGGAAGTCAGGAGGGATATAGGAAAGGAAGTCAGGAAGCATATAGGAAGGCAGGAGGGATATAGGAAGTCAGGAGACATATAGGAAGTCAAGAGGGATAGGAAGTCAGGAGGCATATAGGAAGTCATGAGGGATAGGAAGTCAGGAGGCATATAGGAAGTCATGAGGGATAGGAAGTCAGGAGGGATATAGGAAGTCAGGAGGGATAAAGGAAGTCAGGAGGGATATAGGAAGTCAGGAGGGATATAGGAAGTCAGGAGGCATATAGGAAAGGAAGTCAGGAGGGATATAGTAAGGCAGGAGGGATATAGGAAGTCAGGAGGGACATAGGAAGTCAGGAGGGATATAGGAAGTAAGGAGGGATATAGGAAGTCAGGAGGGATATAGGAAGTAAGGAGGGATATAGGAAGTCAGGAGGGATATAGGAAGGCAGGAGGCATATAGGAAGTAAGGAGGGATATAGGAAGTAAGGAGGGATATAGGAAGTAAGGAGGGATATAGGAAGTAAGGAGGGATATAGGAAGTCAGGAGGGATATAGGAAGTAAGGAGGGATATAGGAAGGCAGGAGGGATATAGGAAGTCAGGAGGGATATAGGAAGGCAGGAGGCATATAGGAAGGCAGGAGGGATATAGGAAGGCAGGAGGGATAGGAAGTCATGAGGGATATAGGAAGGCAGGAGGGATATAGGAAGGCAGGAGGCATAAAGGAAGTAAGGAGGGATATAGGAAAGGAAGTCAGGAGGCATATAGGAAAGGAAGTCAGGAGGCATATAGGAAAGGAAATCAGGAGGGATATAGGAAAGGAAGTCAGGAGGCATATAGGAAAGGAAGTCAGGAGGGATATATGAAGTCAGGAGGCATATAGGAAGTCAGGAGGGATATAGGAAAGGAAGTCAGGAGGCATATAGGAAAGGAAGTCAGGAGGGATATAGGAAGTCAGGAGGGATATAGGAAGTCAGGAGGCATATAGGAAGTCAGGAGCGAAATAGGATGTCCTTTTGTTGTTCTGTTGTTTATGTTTTTATGTCTTCTTGTGGAACCTACTGCTGCAGGTCTCCCTTGAAAAAGAGATCATTGATCTCAATGGGATTTTACCTGGATAAATAAAGGTTTTGAATTTGAATTGAATTGGAAGTCAGGAGGGATATAGGATAGGAAGTTAGGAGGCATATAGGAAGTCAGGAGGCATATAGGAAGTCAGGAGGGATATAGGAAGTCATGAGGGATATAGGAAGTCATGAGGGATTTAGGAAGTCAGGAGGGATATAGGAAGTCAGGAGGGATATAGGAAGTCAGGAGGGATATAGGAAAGCAAGTCAGGAGGCATATAGGAAAGGAAGTCAGGAAGCATATAGGAAGTCAGGAGGCATATAGGAAGTCAGGAGGCATATAGGAAGTCAGGAGGCATATAGGAAAGGAAGTCAGGAGGCATATAGGAAGTCAGGAGGCATATAGGAAGTCAGGATGGATATAGGAAAGGAAGTCAGGAAGCATATAGGAAGGCAGGAGGGATATAGGAAGTCAGGAGACATATAGGAAGTCAAGAGGGATAGGAAGTCAGGAGGCATATAGGAAGTCATGAGGGATAGGAAGTCAGGAGGGATATAGGAAGTCAGGAGGGATAAAGGAAGTCAGGAGGGATATAGGAAGTCAGGAGGGATATAGGAAGTCAGGAGGCATATAGGAAAGGAAGTCAGGAGGGATATAGTAAGGCAGGAGGGGATATAGGAAGTCAGGAGGGATATAGGAAGTCAGGAGGGATATAGGAAGTAAGGAGGGATATAGGAAGTCAGGAGGGATATAGGAAGTAAGGAGGGATATAGGAAGTCAGGAGGGATATAGGAAGGCAGGAGGCATATAGGAAGTAAGGAGGGATATAGGAAGTAAGGAGGGATATAGGAAAGTAAGGAGGGATATAGGAAGTAAGGAGGGATATAGGAAGTCAGGAGGGATATAGGAAGTAAGGAGGGATATAGGAAGGCAGGAGGGATATAGGAAGTCAGGAGGGATATAGGAAGGCAGGAGGCATATAGGAAGGCAGGAGGGATATAGGAAGGCAGGAGGGATAGGAAGTCATGAGGGATATAGGAAGGCAGGAGGGATATAGGAAGGCAGGAGGCATAAAGGAAGTAAGGAGGGATATAGGAAAGGAAGTCAGGAGGCATATAGGAAAGGAAGTCAGGAGGCATATAGGAAAGGAAATCAGGAGGGATATAGGAAGTCAGGAGGGATATAGGAAAGGAAGTCAGGAGGCATATAGGAAAGGAAGTCAGGAGGGATATATGAAGTCAGGAGGCATATAGGAAGTCAGGAGGGATATAGGAAAGGAAGTCAGGAGGCATATAGGAAAGGAAGTCAGGAGGGATATAGGAAGTCAGGAGGGATATAGGAAGTCAGGAGGCATATAGGAAGTCAGGAGCGAAATAGGATGTCCTTTTGTTGTTCTGTTGTTTATGTTTTTATGTCTTCTTGTGGAACCTACTGCTGCAGGTCTCCCTTGAAAAAGAGATCATTGATCTCAATGGGATTTTACCTGGATAAATAAAGGTTTTGAATTTGAATTGAATTGGAAGTCAGGAGGGATATAGGATAGGAAGTTAGGAGGCATATAGGAAGTCAGGAGGCATATAGGAAGTCAGGAGGGATATAGGAAGTCATGAGGGATATAGGAAGTCATGAGGGATTTAGGAAGTCAGGAGGGATATAGGAAGTCAGGAGGGATATAGGAAGTCAGGAGGGATATAGGAAAGCAAGTCAGGAGGCATATAGGAAAGGAAGTCAGGAAGCATATAGGAAGTCAGGAGGCATATAGGAAAGGAAGTCCGGAGGCATATAGGAAGTCAGGAGGCATATAGGAAGTCAGGAGGCATATAGGAAAGGAAGTCAGGAGGCATATAGGAAGTCAGGAGGCATATAGGAAGTCAGGATGGATATAGGAAAGGAAGTCAGGAAGCATATAGGAAGGCAGGAGGGATATAGGAAGTCAGGAGACATATAGGAAGTCAAGAGGGATAGGAAGTCAGGAGGCATATAGGAAGTCATGAGGGATAGGAAGTCAGGAGGGATATAGGAAGTCAGGAGGGATAAAGGAAGTCAGGAGGGATATAGGAAGTCAGGAGGGATATAGGAAGTCAGGAGGCATATAGGAAAGGAAGTCAGGAGGGATATAGTAAGGCAGGAGGGATATAGGAAGTCAGGAGGGACATAGGAAGTCAGGAGGGATATAGGAAGTAAGGAGGGATATAGGAAGTCAGGAGGGATATAGGAAGTAAGGAGGGATATAGGAAGTCAGGAGGGATATAGGAAGGCAGGAGGCATATAGGAAGTAAGGAGGGATATAGGAAGTAAGGAGGGATATAGGAAGTAAGGAGGGATATAGGAAGTAAGGAGGGATATAGGAAGTCAGGAGGGATATAGGAAGTAAGGAGGGATATAGGAAGGCAGGAGGGATATAGGAAGTCAGGAGGGATATAGGAAGGCAGGAGGCATATAGGAAGGCAGGAGGGATATAGGAAGGCAGGAGGGATAGGAAGTCATGAGGGATATAGGAAGGCAGGAGGGATATAGGAAGGCAGGAGGCATAAAGGAAGTAAGGAGGGATATAGGAAAGGAAGTCAGGAGGCATATAGGAAAGGAAGTCAGGAGGCATATAGGAAAGGAAATCAGGAGGGATATAGGAAGTCAGGAGGGATATAGGAAAGGAAGTCAGGAGGCATATAGGAAAGGAAGTCAGGAGGGATATATGAAGTCAGGAGGCATATAGGAAGTCAGGAGGGATATAGGAAAGGAAGTCAGGAGGCATATAGGAAAGGAAGTCAGGAGGGATATAGGAAGTCAGGAGGGATATAGGAAGTCAGGAGGCATATAGGAAGTCAGGAGCGAAATAGGATGTCCTTTTGTTGTTCTGTTGTTTATGTTGTTATGTCTTCTTGTGGAACCTACTGCTGCAGGTCTCCCTTGAAAAAGAGATCATTGATCTCAATGGGATTTTACCTGGATAAATAAAGGTTTTGAATTTGAATTGAATTGGAAGTCAGGAGGGATATAGGATAGGAAGTTAGGAGGCATATAGGAAGTCAGGAGGCATATAGGAAGTCAGGAGGGATATAGGAAGTCATGAGGGATATAGGAAGTCATGAGGGATTTAGGAAGTCAGGAGGGATATAGGAAGTCAGGAGGGATATAGGAAGTCAGGAGGGATATAGGAAAGCAAGTCAGGAGGCATATAGGAAAGGAAGTCAGGAAGCATATAGGAAGTCAGGAGGCATATAGGAAAGGAAGTCAGGAGGCATATAGGAAGTCAGGAGGCATATAGGAAGTCAGGAGGCATATAGGAAAGGAAGTCAGGAGGCATATAGGAAGTCAGGAGGGATATAGGAAGTAAGGAGGGATATAGGAAGTCAGGAGGCATATAGGAAAGGAAGTCAGGAGGCATATAGGAAGTCAGGAGGCATATAGGAAGTCAGGATGGATATAGGAAAGGAAGTCAGGAGGCATATAGGAAAGGAAGTCAGGAGGCATATAGGAAAGGAAGTCAGGAGGCATATAGGAAGTCAGGAGGCATATAGGAAGTCAGGAGGGATATAGGAAGTAAGGAGGGATATAGGAAGTCAGGAGGCATATAGGAAAGGAAGTCAGGAGGCATATAGGAAGTCAGGAGGAGCGGGACACTGTGAGCTGGCTCACTGGTGTGGGGTCGGAGAGACAGCGAGACGCCGCGGAACTCAGTCTGGGCACACACACAAACTCCCAGCCAGGCTGCGGGTGTGTGTGTGTTTGGGGCTGGGTTTTGCTGTGTCTCTCTGTCTCGCAGACGGCCACTGGGCTCACACGGGGGGGGGGCAGGAGCTCCAACAAGCCGTGTAGGACAGAGAGTGAATACACAGACTATACAGAGATGCTGTGAGAAACCAAGGTGAGTTTGGAACATTGAACAATGTAAATCTATTCTAGTCGACCTCAACACTGGAACTATGATCGGTAGAAATGGCCGTGACATGGGACCTGTCATCACAGATATGCATGATACGATGAATACAACTTCATTATGAGAGTTAATAGAGTTGGACTCGCAGCTAAGCTTTTTAAGAATAGCTCCTTTTGTATGAATGCAAAACATCACGGTTGAAGGAACCGTTGAGTTTATCTCCGTTTGTAATTACAAATAAATGCTTTGCTGCTACATCAGAAACGTTTCATCATTGGCCCTGAAAGTACGTGTGTTTGCAAAGATCCACATGATGACACGTCTCAGATCTCCAGGTAATCAAAACTGTTTTCCCGTCTGTAGATCACAATGGAAAAGCAATTCCAATTATTTGTAATTCAATTGTAAATCAGTTTTCATCAGTTTCAAGGATACAGGTAATGAGTCTTTTCTCTGGCATCTCTACGCTGTTTGCATACTATGCCATCTTTAAAAGTTTAAACTGAAGATGTGGAAGAAGAGGTTTTTTGCAAAGAGGAATTTGTCCTTTTTCTCGCATAGCTTCAAAGTATTGGTTTCATTCTTAAGATACTGCTTCCCTCAGCCATCTGTGTCTGAGCAAACCTGCCATTCCAGTTACAAACGGCCTGTTTTTGGCTCAAAGCCATAGAGACAAATATTCAAGTTGCTCTGAAAGATTGTTTTTGATAGCTGTATCGATCCTTTAAATGTAATTAAGTCATCCACTACGAATACTGCCGATTGACGGCCTGAGAGTCTGCTCAGCGAATTTCTCCCAGAGCTGATCCCTGCTGTCAAGCTTGTTGAAATTGAAGATTAAAATCTGTTGACCTCCCAGCCACTTCCTGTTTGCCTACCTCCAGTCTAAAGTAAATGATATACCGTTCAAGCTTTCCTTCAACTAAATCTCCCATGCCTCTTTCCAACAGAGGTCACCCTCCGCAGCACCGCATGAAACACTGAGCGGCAGGACGAGACAAACGATAGGTGGGATGGAAATGAATGATGATACAGATTATTACACTTTCACACAAGCAAGGAGAGACGCTCCTTGGCTGTATTATTTAAAGACAGGGCGACGATTATGTGTAAAGTTGTATTGATAGCAGTCAATCTCACCCAGGGTTTATGACTGACGTTCCTGCAGGGTCACAATTGGTTTAGAGGAGACAAAAGGCACTTCATCTTTCAAAATAAAATACATTTTCCATGCAGCTCTCACTCATTTGCTATTCAGAGCAACACATGGCTTATATTCAGTCTATAAACCCCTTGGTTTTTATCCGTCTCTTCCCATTCAGTATCATGTGTTATGAAATATAATAGAGATACAAATAATTAGCTTAAATCCCATTAAAAAAAAAACACACACAACACTTTGACGTCTCATTTAATGGAGGCTTTTACAGAAAAAGGACGATAACTGCAGATTAATTCATAAAACGCACTTTTTTGAAGGATTATAAAGGAAGGCTGTGCATGAGATGACCTGCGTGTTTCATTTAAATGTAAATTGTAGACTAGCCTTTGGGATCCAAACGCAGGCAAATGGTTGGTATCCGTGCATGTAAACGGACAAAGGAGCTAGTGAAGCGGATAGGAAACTTTGTCAGTAAGTAGCCAGGATTTCACGTATAGCCACGTGACGTTTTTCCATTCTCACTAGATATCTTTAAGCCTCTCTCACGCTGCTAGTTAATCAGAAGTGTCACTCTCGGGCAGATCTATATTAATTAGTGCTGTCAAAATTATCGCGTTAACGGCGGTAATTAATTTTTTGAATTAATTGCGTTAAAATATTTAACGCATTTAACGCATGTGCAGAATGGCCCGCCCCATACGTGCCACCAGTGGCAGCGCCAGGGTATGGCTGGGGTAGGCTACACCCATACCAAGAAATGGCTTAGCCCCACCATGAAAAATGATGTTAAAGTAAGCAAAATAAAGTCTGCCAACTCGCGCGGAGTAAATTGCACAGACAGCAGTTAGTAAGATTGATTTCAGCAGCCACGGTTTTGAAAACTTTTGTCACGTAGTGATCGTCTTCTCAATAGAACATCTTTGATAACGGCGTGGTGTTGTTGCAGGAAGTCCCGACGGAGAATACTTTTGCTGTAGTACAGGGGTGCACATAACTGGTACGCAGGTTATGTGCGTAATCTGAAATGCGTACCGTCACTTGTGTCACAAAGCGCATTTGCGTACCGACGCACTTGTGAAGCTTTTCCAGAAGGCGGTTAGATCACCGGACGACAGAGTCGGTCTCCGTGTGCACAGATAGGGCTGCTGTTAACGTCGGTCTGTACAACGGCATTGTGCCAAAACTACGCCAACCGGCTGCGGAGGGAGACTCCCCCCCTTCACAGGAGAACTGCGCTAAAACAGCTGATCACAACGTTCACACTATGTGGTCACGAAGTACTCCACTAGCCCCCCCCCTCTGTCGACTTTCCTGAAGTACTCCCCCGTTGATAGAAATCAACACGTAATTAATTAAGACCCCACGGTTTGATGATTGATAGGTGTGTGGGTTGTCTTTCATTTTGACACGCAGAAAAATGTTATAATAAACATAGATACTGTGTTAAATGCAGTGCTTGAATTGGAATGAAAAAGGTGCCAGTACTCTAAAATCAGCAACTTTTTCAAGTCAATTTTATATATACAGCCCACAAACAAGAATTTGGCTACTATAATGCTGGTGGGTTTGTCTCTTTACTACTGTATATTTTAGAAAGGTTCACTGTACTTAACATTTTTTATGATAGGCAGCGGATATGGCTAAAGCTCAGTAAGGTCAATATTAACTGAAAATATAGCAATCAAAGTCTAGATCTTCTGCTGAAGACACATGAAGCAGAGACCTTTCAGGTGAGAGCCCCTCTGGTGGTGTTCAACATTAATGACAAGGAAACAAAGCTCTGGTCAGAAGCATTTTTTATAAAAAGCTTTAACAAAATTAAGTATTTCTGTACATTTTGAATGCAATCTAACTTTCCAACTCAGAAAACGAAAAAGTGCCAAAAGTCTTCTCACATGGCTGAGCTGCTTTGCAATATACTTCACCACTGAAGAATACAAATATGTATAAAGTAAACTATGATGCAATCTAACTTTCCAACTCAGAAAAATGATAAAGAGCATGAACAAAGAACATGTAAAAAAACAAATGCAAAATTTGCACAATCTAAAATGAGAAACTGTAACTGCAAGTAACAAAGTCTGAGCCATGGTAAAGAGTTACATTGAACACCAAGCTGATCAGATAACTCCCTGGTTGGTCTGAAGTCCTTCTATCTCCAGGATCTGTACAAATCGGCACATTATGCCAAAAGTCTTCTCACTGGGTGAGCTGCTTTGCAATATACTTCACATTGTTAGAAAAGGCTCCAGAAGGCCTTGGGGACATCAGTATCAGGGGCTGGAGCTGGACAGGCTCTTTCATCAGCACTTCTCCTTCCCTTTGCCAGCCAGGACCTCACATACTGTTCCGGATTGAACTGTCCTAGTGATGGTCCATTACATTTAATGAAAACCAGGCTGGACAGTCGGCTGACAGAGAGAGCATTCCTTTTTGCAGTAAGGATATCGTTCATGCAGCTGAATGCCCGCTCACACTCACTAGTGGAGACAGCGATGGTTCGGACTGCTTTCAGTAGAGGCTCCATGGCAGCAGGTGTACGGGATGCCCTGGTTTCCTTGTATTCGCGAAAGCCCTGAACAGTCTCTCTTCTGTCCACTTTCAGCACTTCGCACAAACGTAGCACCTCTACGTCCCCATACTGTACGTCTAACTCCTCTTCAGGCCAACTTCCAGGATGGATAACTTTCATGTTCTGGGTTAGCTAATTGTCCCGGGCCTCCCGGCCATAGCAGTGCCACACAAACAGGCTTGGGAATTTACTACACAACTGGGTAGCAATGCCTGTTCTCTTCTCTAGCATGACTGAAGCCCCATCACATGCAAAAGAAACGAAACACTGACCAAAAAAGTCCTCGTTAAAATCTCTTCCAAGACACTCCATTAACGCCTTTGTGATGTCATCAGCCGTTGTTCCATCCAACTCGATCAGCTCCCAAAAAAACGTTTCGGGCTCAGCATCAGCTAATGCTGAGCGTAGACACACAACAAGCACCGTTTTACCACTAATAGTGGTAGATTCATCGACCAAAACACAGAGTTTTCTTTGGTTTTCTGTAATGTCTTTTGCCATTTTTTTCTTCAGCTCATGAGCTATGTGGTCGATGATTTCGCCACAGGTTTTATTGGAGTGCAAAACCCTGCCCACGTTCAGCCCATTCAGTTTCTGTACATTCAAATCAATTGGCATGTCTGTGAATGGCCGGCTATGTTTGCCAATTTTATATGCTGTTCGAAAAACTCTGATAGTGGTGTCTAATTCAGATTTATGCATAGACTGCACTTGATGTTGAATAGTTTCACGTGAAGCAGATGTAAGGATGTCAGCAGCTTTTACATGGGCTTGTGATTCTTTATGTTCTTTGATTTTTTTTCTCAGGCTAGCTTGTTGTTTGCCCTTGTCAACACCGAAATGAGACACTGCACACTCACCCCATTCAGTTGACAGTTTCAGTCCTTGTCCAGTGTGTATTCCCAAAGATTTGACATCTCTGCATATCCGACATCCTAGCTTCTTATCTTTAAGAAGGAGCCATGCATTGGTCTTGCAAAAATATTGCACCTGGTCCGTTGTCCAGCAGTCAGGTGCATCGCTTTGCCCGGTGTTGGTGGTGGCAGTTGAGCCAGCAGCAGCTAATGTTAGAGGCTCTGGAGGAGGCGGCGGAGCTAGTGCTAATGCTAATGCACTAGAACTTGGAGCAGGAGGATCAACCAAAGAAAGCTCCCCATCAGACACAATTTCCAACACAGGCACAGCATTCTCTGTATTTGAAGTTTCTTCCGGCGACAACCGCTTATCTTTTTGCACTTTTATTAATCCACGCTAACATTTTAGAAATGCTAATTTGTGACGTGACTTGCTTTCCTTCTCTCGGGGGCGTGCCTGCTCTGTTCTATCACTCTACATAGCCACCCACTGGGTGGGAGTTGCACTGCATAAACACAACACACGTGCATCTAGGTATGTCAATTGTAAAGCATTAAAACATGGTTTTACTAACAGTTTTCAGTATGTTGTTACTTCGGCATTATTATTATTATTATTATTATTTTGAAACGTGTATTACTATTAAATCACGGTCAAATAGGTTAATTTTGACATAGTCGTTTCCACCACAGTATTTACATGGAGAAGATAAGCCCCGCCCCCTCTCCAGCACGTTCTGTTTGAATGACAGGAGTAAACAGCTGACAGCCGCTGTGAAACTCCAGCGGTTAGAGCGATGAGAATGTCCGTTCGGCACCTCATGACGCATCTACTGAGTACCCGGGCGGCTGTATATATATATATGGATGTATAATAAGAACGGCGGGAGAGTGTTGAGTACTGGCACGGTGCATGAGTACCGGAGTACCGCCAGCATGCCGGTACTGAGCAAGAAGTGCCGGTACTCCATGGGTTAGAACCAGAAGTGCCGGTACTGCGTACCGGTGAGTACCGGCCCAATTCCAGCACTGGTTAAATGGATATATCCGCCTTCTTTCATTTATCTTTCCATTCCCACAACAATATGCATACATAAATGGCATATTTTGGACATAGTTCGAATGGTGATTAATCATGATTAATTAATTTTAAAGCTGTGATTAATCTGATTAAATTGTAATCGTTTGACAGCCCTAATATTAATATACTGTAGGTGAGAGGGCCTTTGTGCAGGATCTTATATACTTCCTCATAAAAAAAGCATTTTCACATATAGGCGGATGTGCCTTATGGTCACTTCAGATCTCACCAGTGTTGGGCTAGTTACATTTAAAAAGTAACTAGTAATAGTTATAGTTACTGCTCTCAAAAAAGTAGTTACTTTATTAGTTACTAAATTATAAAAGTAACAAGTTACTTTACTTTAAAAATAATAACAATACAAATACAAGTGTTTGTGTTGTTCTGTGGCACCGTAAGAGAAAAGACAAGTCCCCACATGTAGCTACATTAGTTAGGTGCTTCAGGAGATTGGCTTTGCTGTTATTCGATGTGGACAATGCTTTCTGTCTGCACACAGTTTACATTTGACCGTAATATCCCCACTAATTGAAAATAGTGGTTATATCTCCAAGTTGTGAATGCGCTGCTGCTCTCGCTGATACTTTCATCTGCCATAGTGTGTGTGTGTGTGTGTGTGTGTGTGTGTGTGTGTGTGTGTGTGTGTGTGTGTGTGTGTGTGTGTGTGTGTGTGTGGTGTGTGTGTGTGTGTGTGTGTGTGTGTGTGTGTGTGTGTGTGTGTGTTGTGTGTGTGTGTGCTGGTGTGTGTGCTGGTGGGCGTTGCTGTGTGTGTGTTAGCATGTGTCTGTGTATTTTCCCCTTAAGGCAAGACCCGCCCAACTCTGTCTCTGATTGGCTTACCCTGAAACGTTACCCCGCGTTAACCAATCATCACTCCTCTCTGGTCACTTTTCCCTTTTCCATGGTGCTGTGAGAGGACATCGCTGTGTTCGCCTGTAAGTTACATCCGCAGGGAGATTCGGTTCAGTTGGATCACATAATGTAACGCAGTAACACATCCATTTAAATAACAGTAACTATAACGGCGTTACTGAATAGGTAACTAGTTGCGTTATTAGTTACTACAAAAGGCATTGCGTTACATACACGCGTTAGTTTGTAACGCGACACTGGATCATATGGAATTAGTGTGAAGTCACTACGTCAGATCAACCTGTTGGTTTCAAAATGTATTAGGCTGTTAAAGGAGCCCTATTCTGGAAGGAATGTCAGCGCTTCCAGACCGTTTACATGCACACAAACCCAATTCAACACTCTAAAGGAAAGGGAAAACCCAAATAAAGCTAAATCACGCTCTTTAACAATCAAAATTGACATGAAAAAGGTCAGATATTTGATGAAAGGAACTGGTTTCCCCCAATCAAACATCCCTCCTCCACACGTGGAAATATAAATTGTGATTAATATGATCTATGTCTGATAAACATTGCTTTTATCGACGTAATTAATTTCAAGCAACATTAACAGCTAGATGGCAGAAAGCGCTGGCCCATGTCTCTGATCGACAGTCGACTTGTTCAGCTGTTACTTGTATGTGTCACCAGGAAGCAGAAGGTTAGAGTTGTAAATTGTGTTCACAACATTTGGTGGATGCGACGCTCGGATTCATTTATATTCTAGCATTGCTCTGTGAACGCTTTAATCCACTGACTTCAAATTACTCTGGCTGGCTGTTTCCCAAAAGCTTCTTCAACATTTTTTAGAAAGTGTTCCTTGCATTGGCACAAACAAAGAAAAGGAAAAGGAAACCTTCAAATTGGAGATTTTATATGAAATGAGTTATGTTTGGCTCAAGGTAACAGCATTATTCCTAAACGCATTGCACCGTGTCTCACCTAAAGCCCTCCACTGGGTGTTTGCTACTCACCCACTTCAACAAAGGTATATTTATCGTAGCGTGTATGATTGCAAAATTGCAGCACACAGCGTGCTAATTCACATAATGCACCACACACTGTAAATAGAGCTATTAAAATGTTGTTTCAATCTTATATTATATTCCGCGTTTGTGTGCAGCTTTGACAGCCAGGGTCACACGGGTAATACTATTCATGCTTTCCCCATTACGGGACAATCACACGACAGACGAATACAACTCTTCAAACACACAGCTTTAGCACAAATATAGCATTTGCTTTTCACAAGGTCTCGGATTCTAAAGCACGATCTTCCACTACTTTTATCAGAAGGTATTTTTGATTTACTTGCACTATTATCACAAGAATCTGCTCTCCTTTCAGGGATAAGGCCATCAATCTCCTTCTGTCTCGTTCACACTTTCTGTCTGCTCTCGGTCGATAAGAGACGGGCTTGTTTTTCAGCACACTCCTCTCCATCTACTTAGAAAAAAACGGCACCTGTGAAATTTAAGAGACCCATTTTATGATCCCTAAATGGTTAATCTTCATTTCCTCGTCAATGATTATAAAACCCTGATGTTAGTTATGAAATCCACTGGTTGTAAAAACAATCAGAGTAAAAAGAAACGAGCCACGTTGATTTATTTTTCTGATAGATTGTTAGAAGCTTCAGAAATACTCAACCAAATGATATTCTCCCTGCAAACGATGTGCCTTTGTAATCATAGTCATTATGGGCGTTGTGTACTGTAGTTGTGTATCACCGGGACACATGTCACATACATTTGTCTCAGAGATAAATGGATGCCTGCTAAAGAAAACTAATTAACTCCACTACATATTGCATTGCATCATCGTGGCTTTCTATATATCAGATGGTGACTCGGACCGATACACGCCTGCGTCCTCACGTCCAAGAAAACAAGGCGGTGTGTTCGCATTAGATTATCTGAAAGACAGGTGTTCATGTAAACATCTGCAGGAGAGGATGCTGTCTCGCTCTGACCCTCTTTAGTTTGTCTATTTCAAAAGAATGGGTTAGAAATGTGTTGATTTTCATGCATTTCTGCGACCAAAACCACGCATTAAAGTATTCCACTGCATTGAGATGAGATCTTATATGGTGTTTTTACCTGGTTTAAAGTAGTGCTCTTCCTTGTATGTACTGTTCTATACAATAGGATATATTGATTTCATTGTGCATTATGTTTGTGCGTAAGCAAATATTGACTTTTTCGTGCCGCCAAACGACCGTGATGGACATTTTTCTCCGTAGGCTAGTACAAGTCTGTCTTAAGTCCAGACTGAAATAACTACTAAATATAACCCCCTGAAATGTGATGTGCCCCTCAGGATGAAATGTAATAACACTGAGATTGTAATCGTGATAACTCGACGTCTTCTATAGGGTTTTCATCAGGTTCCATCCATCCATCCATCTTCTCCCGCTTATCCGTGGTCGGGTCGCGGGGGTAGCAGTTCCAGCAGAGAGCCCCAAACTTTATTTTCCCTGGCCACATCAACCAGCTCTGATTGGGGGATCCCAAGGCGCTCCCAGGCCAGCGAAGAGATATAATCCCTCCACCTGGTCCTAGGTCTACCCCTCGGTCTCTTCCCAGCTGGACGTGCCTGGAACACCTCCCTAGGGAGGCGCCCAGGTGGCATCCTAACTAGGTGCCTGAACCACCTCCACTGGCTCCTTTCGACGCGAAGGAGGAGCGGCTCAACTCCGAGTCCCTCCCTGATGACCGAACTTCTCACCTTATCCCTAAGGGAGACACCAGCCACCCTGCGGAGAAAACCCATCTCGGCCGCTTGTTTTCATCAGGTTAAACATTTCAATTAGTCTTTGGTTAACAACGAGCAAATGACATTCCCATCAGCTGTTAATGAGCAAATGATAGCATGCTAACAAGCTAAACTTGTTCATACTTTTATACAGACGGTGTATTTTGTATTCAACACAAGTGCTCATCATACCTAGAGTGGGCACTTATCCACACGACTTGATTTGCCTCGTGTCCAACAAGTGCAGGAATGATGGAGTTAAGCAGAAGAAATGTAAGAAAGCGAGGCGAGGCCATTACAGTTTAATGTCTGCTGCCCTCATGAATCAGGCTCCATGCTTATGACTTCTCCCAGAGGGCTTTTTCTCAGTGTGGCATCCCCAAGGTGAACATCCTATTAACCCCTCGATGTTTGTGCACAGACAGATTGGTCCATTTGAGTGCCAATGGACCAGAAGGCTTTTTTAGAAAGTGCCCACACCCACACACACACACACACACACACACACACACACACACACACACACACACACACACACACACACACACACACTGAACATTAGCCTCCACTCTCCGCAGCTCTATGGAGTGAAAAGGCAGATAATTGACCCTTGTATTGAAAGTAAGATGGTGGCAGAAATATCCCTCGGTACGTCTCAAGATATATTCTGTATTTTTCTTACTGTTAAAACAAATGATAAGACTAAGAACAACAATATATGTATTTAGGTCTGTGTAGCCAGCGTCTGATAATCTTCTGTCTTTTTCTAGACGGTTTTTAAAAACAGATCGATGAGCCGCTCCGATGCACTGTAGTTTATTTTGAGTCGCTGTCACACACTGCTGGTGCAGCAACAAAATAGTCCCAAAGAAATGCACTATTTACACCTGAGTGACATTTCTTTCAAAAACAAGTGTCCAGCTGCCTTAGGAAATCATTTAGCATTTCTTAAAAAGGAAGAGTATCTGTGTCCAACTTCTAAACATGTATTTATTGTTATTTATTTATCTTCAGGACGAACAAATGAGCCAAGGCAATGTTGTTGTTATTACCCTTCAATATTGATCTGTTTGCACATTAATTACAACATGTTTGTTTTGTAAAAGATGCATAGACACACTTGACTTTAGAAATAAATGAAGTGAAATAATGAAAAGCCTGTGCAGGAGAGGTAGCTGCACAAAACAAAGATACATTAATTTTACGCAACACAAATCATTCTTTGCATAACTACCTCTTTTAATAATGTATTCGCTTTAAACTGGAGCCTTTCCTCACTTTGATTCACTTTGAAATGATGACGCAATTATCCTAAGAATCCCCGTTAAAAGTTAGAAAAGTAATTTCTCTGCAGTAGGAACGGGAAAAGGGAGAAATGTGCTCGCCATAATGTTCCTCACTCTTGGTTTTAACGCCCACACGGAACCAACGTGTCCACCGTATCGAGCAAAATGAAAACCGCTCTTATTGGCAGTCATGCGTGAGGAATACAGCCGTGATCGTGATGTGCTCGCGCTGAATTATTAAAGCTAACCCCCGTAATGTAAGTCCACAGCATTTGATCTGAAAAAGTTCCACTAAACCCAGATCTGTCACCAAGCTCGCTGCGTCCTCGGCTCATTGTTGAGGAGATGTCACAGCTTGCACAGCGGCATATTCTCGACGTCGAGCAAACTTTTGAGTCTGAGGGTAATGAGAGACGAGCTTCTTACCTCCGCTGTCTGTCAGGAAGCTCGTTATCGCTGCTTTTCTACCGCCGGGCGACCTTGTTATCCCTAAATCCTGTCTGTTGTCTTATTACTTCTAAGGAGGAAGAACCAGTGTCATATTAAAAAAGACTGGACAGTATCTATTCATAGGATTCAATCACCGTGCCAGGCCTGCAGGGGATTAGCCGGACACGTGTTTTATTACATTGAAGGGGAACATCTCTGGGGTCTTGAGTCAGAATCTAACAATTCACAGATCTTCCAATCCAGTGGAGGGAGAGATTTCCCCTCTGACAGAAGATTAAATACAGTGTTGTCGGACAAGTTCGTAACCTGGAGGTCATGTGTAACACCATCTCAGGATTGTCAGCAAGTTCTTATCGTTAAGGAAACTAGTTTGATCTTTTGGCATTTGGATATTTCTCTAAGGAACATGGGAGGAAAGACAAAGTCAGGCTTATATACTGAGACTTGTTCCCATAAATGTAAAGCCAAACCTTGTCACTTCAAATCTTTCCTACTGGATTTGAACAATGTGATCACATGGTTATTTCCACAGATCTGCTGTAAGCTAACGTAGCTAGTCACTTCCAGTTTTGTACGTCACTTTTTAACCTCAGGATTGTCAACATTTTCTTATTGTTAAGTAAACTAGTTTGACCTTTTGGCATTTGGATATTTCTGTAAGGAACAAGCGAGGAATGACAAAGTCAGGCTTATGTATGGAGACTTTTTTACATTCATAATAAGGCCACTTAATCAAATCAAACCTACTAGAAACTTATGGGCTTATTTGAACAATGTGATCACATGATTCCTTCCGATATTACTTGCTTGTTACCTTGGTTGCTGATTGGCTAATGGTTACACAAGCCAAACAATCGTTATGACATCATAAAGTGGCCAAAATCTGATCAGCTCATTTGTAGAAGAGACATGAAGAAGAGGGGACACATGTTGATGTAGAAGAGACATGAAGAAGAGGGGACACATGTTGATGTAGAAGAGACATGAAGAAGAGGGGACACATGTTGATGTGATGTAGAAGGACATGTAAGAAAGAGGGGGGACACATGTTGATGTAGAAGAGACATGAAGAAGAGGGGACACATTTGAATGTAGAAAGAGAACATGAAGAAGAGGGGACACATGTTGATGTAGAAAGACATGAAGTAGAGGGGACACATGTTGATGTAGAAGAGACATGAAGAAGAGGGGAACACATGTTGATGTAGAAGAGACATGAAGAAGAGGGGACACATGTTGATGTAGAAGAGACATGAGAAGAGGGGACACATGTTGATGTAGAAGAGACATGAAGAAGAGGGGACACATGTTGATGTAGAAGAGACATGAAGAAGAGGGGACACATGTTGATGTAGCAAGAAGAGACAGACATGGACAGAAAGAGGTGACCACATGTTGATGTAGAAGAAGACATGAAGAAGAGGGGGACACATGTTGATGTAGAAGAGACATGAAGAAGAGGGGGACACATGTTGATGTAGAAGAGACACTGAAGAAGAGGGGACCACTGTTGATGTAGAAGAGACATGAAGAAGAGGGGACACATGTTGATGTAGAAGAGACATGAAGAAGAGGGGGACACATGTTGATGTAGAAGAGACAGAAGAGAGGGACACATGTTGATGTAGAAGAGACACGAAGAAGAGGGGACACATGTTGATGTAGAAGAGACACGAAGAAGAGGGGACCCATGTTGATGTAGAAAGAGACAAGAAGAAGAGGGGACACATGTTGACGTAGAAGAGACCACGAAGAAGAGGGGACACATGTTGATGTAGAAGAGACACGAAGAAGAGGGGACACATTTTGATGTAGAAGAGAACATGAAGAAGAGGGGACACATGTTGATGTAGAAGAGACAACGAAGAAGAGGGGACACATGTTTGATGTGAGAAGCAGACAAGAAGAAGAGGGGACACATGTTGATGTAGAAGAGACACGAAGAAGAGGGGACACAATGTTTGATGTAGAAGAGACACGAACGAAAGAGGGGACACAGTGTTGATGGTAGAAGAGACCATGAAGAAGAGGGGACACATGTTGATGTGTAGAAGAGGAACGACGAAAGAAGAAGAGGGGGACCACATGTTGATTGTAGAGAGACACGAAGAAGAGGGGAGACACATGTTGATGTAGAAGAGACACGAGAAGAGGGGACACATGTTGATGTAGAAGAGAACACTAAGAAGAGGGGAACATGTTGAGTAGAAGAGACACTGAAGAAAGAGGGGACACATGTTGATGTAGAAGAGACATGAAGAAGAGGGGACACATGTTGATGTAGAAGAGACATGAAGAAGAGGGGACACAGGTTGATGTAGAAAAAGAGACATGTAGAGAATGAGAGGGGACACATGTTGATGTAAGAAGAGACATGAAGAAGAGGGGCACACATGTTGATGTAGAAGAGACATGAAGGAAGAGGGGACACATGTTGATGTAGAAGAGACATGTAGAAGAGGGGACACATGTTGATGTAGAAGAGACATAAGAAGAGGGGACACATGTTTGATGTAGAAGAGACATGAAGAAGAGGGGACACATGTTGATGAGAAGAGACATGAAGAAGAGGGGACCATGTTGATGTAGAAGAGACATGGAAGAAGAGGGACACATGTTGATGTAAGAGACATGAAGAGAGGGGACACATGTTGATGTAGAAGAGACATGAAGAAGAGGGGACACATGTTGATGTAGAAGAGACATGAAGAAGAGGGGACACATGTTGATGTCGAAGAGACATGAAGAAGAGGGGACACATGTTGATGTAGAAGAGACATGAAGAAGAGGGGACACATGTTGATGTAGAAGAGAGACATGAAGAAGAGGGGACACGTGTTGATGTAGAAGAGACATGAAGAAGAGGGGACACATGTTGATGTAGAAGAGACATGAAGAAGAGGGGACACATGTTGATGTAGAAGAGACATGAAGAAGAGGGGACACATGTTGATGTAGAAGAGACATGAAGAAGAGGGACACATGTTGATGTCGAAGAGACATGAAGAAGAGGGGACACATGTTGATGTAGAAGAGACATGAAGAAGAGGGGACACATGTTGATGTCGAAGAGAACATGAAGAAGAGGGGACACATGTTGATGTAGAAGAGACATGAAGAAGAGGGGACACATGTTGATGTAGAAGAGAGACATGAAGAAGAGGGGACACGTGTTGATGTAGAAGAGACATGAAGAAGAGGGGACACATGTTGATGTAAAAGAGACATGAAGAAGAGGGGACACATGTTGATGTAGAAGAGACATGAAGAAGAGGGGACACATGTTGATGTAGAAGAGACATGAAGAAGAGGGGACACATGTTGATGTAGAAGAGACATGAAGAAGAGGGGACACATGTTGATGTAGAAGAGACATGAAGAAGAGGGGACACATGTGATGTCGAAGAGACATGAAGAAGAGGGGACACATGTTGATGTAGAAGAGACATATCACGATAACCAGGGTCTTAAAGGGATTTAGAGCTGCTCCTGTGATACAGACTATAATTTCATTCATTTTCCTTTTCCTTGTTTGCATTAAAAAACCTGTCAGTTTATTAAGAATGGCAGATTGGCACGTTGGTTCATCCAATTTGACGCCTGAGCCTTTAAATAGTCAAACTGTCAGTATTAAAAGTGTTGTCTCATACTTGCTGAGCACAGGGCATCTTAAGTTGTGTGTGTCCTTGATAATACATCACAAATGAGCTTGGGCACACAACATGCCACACAATTTAAATCAGAATCACTCTGCAGTTATTTGAATAGCTTTCACACCGAGTACATATTTGATAAATGGATTTAATTCGAAGAGAAATCTGTTTTTAATATTGTTATTCATTGAGGACAAGGGTTCTTCAAAGCCTTGTTGATGTGAAAAATGGCTTTTAATTAAACCAAAAGGAAACGCTGCTGACTGAAGCTGCTGTTTGTCTCCAGAGCTCTTATTCCTCTCGGGTTATCACAAACAGAACAGCTTTAAAACACATCGCAGCTGCTCAGGTGGCCTCGTCTGAAATGGAATAAACTAATCTCCAAACCAAATTTTAGCCTGAACTTTAATACGAAAATCCCAGGAGCTCCTTGGGAAAATAAACCCAGCAGCAGTACGACACACCTCTCCATCCATTCAATCAGGGACAACTTTGTTAAATGTAAGTGCACAGCGCTGATCCACATATAACCCTTACAGCTTCCAGTGCAATTAAGAAGCACATTAATTACTCATCGCCATATCATTTACCCCGTCGGCCTCCTACGGCATGTCTGGGAGAACGTCTTGTCACAAACAATCAAGCCAATAAAGACGGAGGTTAATTAAATGAAGGGCAGTGACGTGTCATTAGTTGTCATTATAATCACGCTGCCAGCAGGGTGGAGGATATTGATGGCCGTCTTTTCTTTTTTGGGGAGGGTGAGTCGACCACAGTGACTCGCATTAGATTATGACTTGCATCTTGGAGAGAGCGAGTGATTTAGCTTCGAGACGAGGAGGCCGGGCGGCAGATTTGTCTGCAGCTTTTCACTCCGGATCACACTGAGGACCATCTGTGTGTCCTGACCTCTCGCCCTTGTGGTGAACACATCATTTGCATATTTTAGTGCCAACATTTCATCAACATCTCAATGGAGATATAGCCAATGTATAGCTTTAAGTGTAACATTGTATTTACAGAAAGGTGGCAGCTCAATTCCCATTTCTCTTTTTCAAGATTCAAGGCTTTTATTGTCATGTGCGCATAGTGGAGTTGTGTCAATGAAAATCTTAGGCTCCTCCAACAGTGCAACACAATGAAACTGAACAAATAATGCAAGTAAATACATTAAATAATCTTTGAGTCGCCAAGAGGCTAAATTTGTCAAGATCTGTCTGTGTTGTATTTTGTCTTTTGTTTCATGTTTTATTTTGAAAGGTCTTCACTTCCTGTCTTGCCTGTTTCTGTCTGCGTTGTGTCTTGTCTTTAGATCTGTCTGTGGTTCCCTGTCGTTAGTTTCCCTGGTGTGTCTGATTACCCGATTGTGTGCACCTGGTGTCCCTGTGTTTTCTCCTCCCTCCTCACCTGTGTCTTGTTTGTATAATTAGTCTTGTGTGTATTTAAGTTCTGGTTTTTCTATCTGTCTTTGTCGGTTCGTCTTGTGTTATGACCTGGTCTTCGGTGAGTGTTCTGTTCTGTCTTTGTTTATAGTATAGCCTTGAAATAAAGGAGATATTTTTGACACTTTAATCTGCATTTGGGTCCTGCTTCCTGCACACACCGTAACAAAATTGGCGTTATGCTGCGACGCGTTTTCAATGAGAAAGTCCGACTGAAGTTCGAAAGGTTGAAGATATTTAATAAACAAAATCAAACACACGATAACTTAGAAGGACCAACAGAAAACATTTCAGCGCAAGCTCACCCTCTGTCATCCGCCACACATGTGACGATTGCTGGAAGTGCTCAACAAATACGAATAAAAGTGACGTAAACAAATAATAATAATAAACTCAGGCCAAGTTGCATTTTGGCTCCGACAAGAAATGTGTGAGTTGAAACTTAAAAGCAAGCAACACCGTACCATCTTTTCCTCCATATTGGACGTTCTTCCCCTCCTGCTTTAAGCAATATAACATTTTAGGTGTGTAAAGGTTTAAAGACAGATCGACTACATGTCCTTAAAGTCAAGCTATGCAAATACAGACGGCGGCAATATCCGGTGGCACACACATTTAACCCACATATCAGCTGTACGCACATATTGTTAATTGGAGGCAAGAAGGATTAATGAATGAATTACATGCTTTAGTGATCCCTGCTGGGTTATATTATGGTTGGCTTCACCCCCCTCTGCAGGAAGGTCAGAAACTCAGGGTCCATTTTGTGAGAAACTCCCCGGGAGCTAATGGAGCTTCTTTCTAAAGGACAGTAAAGCAGACTGGATCGCTGCCAGCATGTCGGGATAACCCTGGGTTCATGTGGGGAAGGATGGGGTCTTTAAAACATGAAACCGTCTCCGAGCTACTGATGAGATCAGGACGAGGAGGAATGAAACAAGATATTGCCTGAAGGAACTTGTAATTGACGGGAAGTAGAGAGAAAGTTGTACGAAACTTAGACACAGTCAGTATTAACAGTGCATCTCGAGGGTTCATCGACTGAAAGGAAAGCAATGGGATGTTTTCATTTGATTTTGGAATATTGAATACAAATAAAATAAAGTCTGAGGCAAACGCAGCTTCATGATATTACATATTAACACCACAGAAATGCAATCGACAGAAGATAAAAGCTATTATTTGGCTATAAACAAACTACATGACGGTCACATGACTTTAACGCTAAGCTAACGGTGGCTAATAATGGCGTGATGACGTTTGTTTGTCTCGTTTAGCCACAACTGCTGTCTTTAAGAAACATAAAAGCTAGACAGTCACCAGTGAATTAAGCATTTGATGTGATCGACGTCAACATCTCCTCAGCTTGTGACTTTATTTTGAGAATTCAACCAAATAAAAAGCATTGCTTTTGAGACGAAGGAGCTTCAGGTCTTCTTCCTGCATCGATCGATAAACAGACTTATTGAAATGAACCTTCCTTTACAGTAGAGCTTCATTCAGGCAGGATATCTTTCAGTTTGCAGCTCATTAAAGCAGGATCTGAACTCCAGGAAGTCTCCGTTGCCTCCCGAGGGTTTTGGTTAGCGGGTTTTGTCCACAGGTCGTTCAGCAGCATCATGTTTCTGTGTCTGTGTGTGTCACCAGGCAGGGAGACCCATCTGCTGCCACTCTGGGGGATGAGGAGGAGGATTTATGGCACACGGCTTCTCCCAAACTTGGATGTGACTCAGAAAAGATGGTCCTGACACCGCCGGCGTGCTGGTGAGAATTCATAATCAGCATCTTGTACCACATATTTCACTGCTTGTGCTCCAGGACTGACTTTTCAGGTCCTCCGTCACATCCCAAATACACACTTTTGCATTTTTGTTATTTAAATCTGTACTCTATGACTTCGCAATTATTTATTTGCAGCCATTTTCATGCTGCGCTATAATTAATACGGGTTCTAACCTGTTTTTGGTCCAAATCATTGATATGCTAATCGCTTTAGCAAGGCAGGTATTATTACTTTTATTATCTATAGTTTCCTGCTATTTTTAAGGCTTGCTTCTGAACTTCAGGTATAGACATATCCTTTATGGTCCTGCTTCCTTTGCAGCTTGTGCTTTTTTAAAGTAAAACAACACTGTACCCCAGGCGTAAAAAAAAAATAAGCATGTTTATGGTAAACTCTCTTCCTACTTCCAGTTCAGTCAGACATCTCACGTGTTTCTTAATATGTTTATTAGAAGCAGTATATAGTTTGGCGTCTTGGCTCGGGCCTCACCACTCCACAGATTTACAAAGAACATTGAGTGATGATTAAATAACTATCCCCCGAGCCTACAGGTGGAAGCAGGGGGTAGCAAGTGAACACAGCAGCAGCAGCATAGCGAGGCAGAGGCAGGAAGACCTGGCAGATTAAATAGAGCGGCACGTTTAGGAGAATGTGATTGGTTGGTTGTAAGAGGGGGTGTGTCACGTGTTAATGTATCATTGGTGCTCGAGTTGACTGCCTGAGCTAGCTCGCAGGCTTCGCCCCGTTTAGCGAAAAAGACGACAAACTAAAGCCAACAGGAGAAACTAAGGTTATATAAATAAAAAGTTTAAATACTTAGAGCATATGCTTGTCCCCAAAGGGAGGCTTCTTCTCCTCCTGACACTGCTTTCACAGTCTAACACTGCATTCATTTTACAAGCAGATGTGCTGCTATCTCTGCAGAAAACACTCAAGTGCTTTTTTGCGATATCCTGCTAAATATTTCAGGAACAACGCTCATGTTCCCCAGCATAGCAGGATGTGCTTTATGTCAAAATGACACATGGAAACTAACGGTGGTGTCATTCTCAGACCTGCGAAATAACATGTTTTTACCACGGTTTTTGATTGAAGAATAACCGTATATAATGTTGTAGATATGCTCTACCATCACCAACGTTTATTTGCCATAAAAGCTCTGTTCTGTGTCCATATGTGCTAGGAACATCGTGTACTGTAGACATCTTGAAATGTCAATGATAACAACAATTTGCCAAATAGCTGCATATACATTTGTGAAGTCCTCAGGTTGTTGTGTCTGCAGAAAAGAGACAGTGACACGATGTTACTGCTACCTTCTCCCTTAAGATTTGGGGGATATTTTCTGCCTTTTGTTTGATGTACACAGGAAAAGCCGGTGACTTGTATGACATGCAATAAATGCCGGACTCGGACTAACATCCACCTGGACACGAGATAAATCGGCCTTTCTTGGAGGTGCAGGACAAAAGATGGGCTTCACATAGACTTACTCTGCACCCCATGGGGCTCAGTTAGGCTTCTGAACAGCGTACCCACAGTATAGAGTCAAATAAATGTATTCCCATGTACGAGTTGTTCCAGAAGTTTGGGCAAATGTGTGGTTAAAAGTGACGAGTAAGACTTCACACAAACAGTGAGGGAACTTTTTATGTCCTTGATGAAACTTTGAGCTAAAATGGCTTTCCTAACAGCTCTCTGTAGTCTATCCACAGGCTTAAAAAGCTCCTCCTTTCGATATAATGTCAATTTTCCGCGAATAATATATGCTTTCACGACACAGAAATGCCTTCAAGATGCTTCCATAACTCCTGGTAATTGCACTAAAATCATTGCACTAGTGGCATACTAATACATACAGATGAGAGGCCATTAAAAGTTTGGATCAAATTGATTAAAGTGTCGTAAAATAATATGTGTTTCCTCGCTGCTTCATCACCGTTGTCCTCAGAGTTTGTCCAACAAAATTGTCTATATTGTGACTGTTATATATTCGGTATAATGTGACATTGAATAACAAAGCGCGGAGGAGTGCGTTGTTTGGCTGTGTTTTGAACGAGCGTTGAAGTGTGCTTTGGAGAATGTGAAACGCCACTCTTTAGAAACTGGCATTTAAAAGAGATTAGTCCGTGTGTCACTGCGGAGGAAGAATAATACACGGACAGTCGAAAAAGTGCTTTGGTCAGTGAGTAAACGCACGAGGATGTAATTGATGATAAGGTTAACCACTATGTTCCCTATCAGCTAGGAGGCCATTGTGGTGTGAGTTGGTTGAGAAAGATTGATCAAATACGCTGCAATCACTAAATGAACCTTGTTTTTTCAACTACTTTCATCAAAAATCAAGAATAAAGATAACTTCCACTCTAATGTTAAAGGAAACAGTGGAAAATGTAAGATTAAACTTCTATAATAAAATAAAAACGTCATTGAAACACCCAAAACTATTACTACAGTAAATACACCTGGTTGAGGATGCTGTGTTTTAGGTGGTGAATAACGATATCTATATTTGATCTTGTATAATCTTGTTTTTGCATTACACCTCAATAAGGAGCATAACGTCTTCTTCAGGCAAGGCAAGTTTATTTATATAGCACCTTTCAACACAAGGCAATTCAAGGTATTTTTTAAAGGTTTTCAACCTGAAAGAATCCTAATGTGTCTTTGAAAAGTTGAAAAAAGGAAAAGGAAAAAGGATTCCAGTTGTCCCTCAAGCCTCTCAAATGTGCAAACACTCAAATAAATGCCAAAAACCCAGAAAACTTGACAATACTTATCAGAATAACATGTTAAATAACACTGCTAGTTACTTTACTCAGTGGAGGCTCGTCCATCGAGGAAAGGGAGGACCATCCTCCCTACAATTTCAGAGAAAAATAAACTTTGAAGAGAACAATAAATACACTTCAATTTAAAAGATAAGTCTGTTAAAATACAGATAATAGCCCTGGCTTTGGGACTGAAATGGGGCTGGAGAGGACGAGCCTCCCTTTGGGCGGGTCTAGCCAGAGGCTCTGGATTGGGCGCCTATATCATCAGTGAACCAATCAGCGGATCTGACTGCGCATCAGAGTGTTGATGGAGGGTCATCAGCGATAGAGTTTTTTCTGAACCGGGGAACAGGGGCGCTGCGCCCTCTTACCAAAATCAATTCCTTGAATTAGGCTTTTATTATGTTCTGGCCCGCCATCTTGCGGCTCAGCAAAAAATTGGCCCACGGCCAAACTTACTTGCCTACCCCTGCTGTAAAATGTATTATCTCTTGGATTTACACACGGCATCTATTGCACGTCTGTCCGTCCTGGGAGAGGGATCCCTCCTCTGTTGCTCTCCCTGAGGTTTCTCCCATGTTCCCTTTAAACTGTGGGGTTTCTCTGGAAGTGTTTCCTTGTACGATGTGAGGGTCTAAGGACAGAGGGTCTGAGGACAGAGGGTCTAAGGACAGAGGGTCTAAGGACAGAGGGTCTGAAGACAGAGGGTCTAGGGATAGAGGGTCTGAGGACAGAGGGTCTAAAGACAGAGGGTCTAATGACAGAGGGTCTGAGGACAGAGGGTCTGAGGACAGAGGGTCTAATGACAGAGGGTCTGAGGACAGAGGGTCTAATGACAGAGGGTCTGAGGACAGAGGGTCTGAGGATAGAGGGTCTGAGGACAGAGGGTCTAAGGACAGAGGGTCTAAGGACAGAGGGTCTAAGGACAGAGGGTGTCGTATTGTCATACTGATATTCTGTACACACTGTGAAGTCCACTGAGACAAATGTAACATTTGTGATATTGGGTTATAAATAAACATTGATTGATTGATTGATTGATTGATTGATGAAAGTCGCAATGCCATTAATGCATTTGCACTTTTTCCTTAGTCCCCTCTAGTTATAGTTGCTTTAATTGGCCTGCATGTGTCTCGGTGTCCAGCCACATCAATCAGGTCACACCATTAAAACAAACCTGCTCTTTGGAAACTAGTACAATGTAGAATTGTAAACGTTGTACCACAGTAATCGAGGTTTCTTCTGTCCTCCCTGTGTCTGTAAATCCTCAGCACGATGGAGGTACACTGAACAACAACTCCCTTTCCACCTCTTTGCCATTAACTCATCGCTTCCTCTGCACCCCATGCTTGTAATACAGATTGTGTCACTCTGTGGCTTGATACGCTTGTCTGACTCTATCAAGGTCCAGGATCCTTGGGGGGGAAATGAAAAAGGATTGCAGAAGCTGGGTGAAAATGCGATTCAGAGCTGCTTTTTGATCTACTGGGGCGTAATTACATAAAAATGCACAGGCATTTGGAGATAAGTGGACGGAGTCATTGAGGAGATTTCAGGCGTGATTATAATGTATGAGGAGGGGGGGCACATTTTTATACGTCTGGAATCCAATTTATCCAAATTAAAAGCTGCCGTTCGAATAAAAAAAAACACTTTTAAAAACCTACGCTGCGGATAGATCTACATACAGGGATAGTTTATGTGCTTGACCTCCTCTTTCCACCAAACGCCCACGAAATCCACTCGGAGACAGAGTTGTTCGCCCTGAGGTTACTCGCCTCATTGGTTACAGGCTAATAGCACTGACCTCCGCTTCAATGAGAGCCTTTCAAGTGCCTTGTTCTTTTCTAAATGTTTCCTCCCAATATAATACACTCAGCCCAAACTTTGGTGAACGATCATCTACTTTTCCTTCCCACCTTTTCCAACCTCACGGGAGTATTGAGTCGCACAGAGTGACAGTGATAACAGAGAGTTGTTTCAGGTTGTTCCAATGACAAACAGCTGTAAAAGAAAGGCTTGTTTGTCTCGCAAAGGATGACAGATCAGGAAAAATACCCTGTAGCTGTGTTGCATTATGTTCTACTGAGGCAGCTGTCGTTTCTTTTTAAGACGCATTTCTCCCCTCGTGAATATCGGTGCATAGGAAAATGCCCCTGCTTTTTATTCCGATGACAATGTCAAAAAAACCTGCCATTGATCTGTGATGTTTTCAGAAAGCTGCCTTAACCATTAGTTACGAGCGCGCGCACACACACACACACACACACACACACACACACACACACACACACACACACACACACACACACACACACACACACACACACACACACATACCATGTATACATCACTTCAGGGGACATTACATTGACTTACATGCATTTCCTGGAGACTTATCCTAACCTTAACCATAACCAACACATGCCAAACCCTTAACCCAAGTTAACCAAGTCTTCACCCTAAAATTAATGACTCCCCTTATGGGGACCTCCAATTTGTCCCCATAAGGGAGGCGAGTTCCCACACGTGACTATGTAAACAGATGTAGGTCCCCACAAATATAGTAATGCTAGGACACACACACACACACACACACACACACACACACACACACACACACACACACACACACACCAGTGAAAATGCCAGATTCAGAGATCCATATGATGGCTTTGAGGAGATAAAAAACACATAACACATAATGGCATTATCAAATATCAACAAACTGTATCTCGCTTTTTTTAGGATATGATTACAAGAAAGAAACAGCTGTCACTAACATACGTTTTACTATCCAAAATTGCTCAATTTAAGGCTTTTTATTTCAATTTCTGAGCATATTACAATCACAAAAAAACTACCAAAGATAAAGAATAGATTGACAAGATGGTAAAAAACAACAAAGCTGTTTAGGGGTTGGATTAGATAATATCAGTTCAATCAGGAGAGACGGTTTTGATGTAAGAATATATATTTATTGCCAGGAATAGACAAATGAATGTAATGGAGTTTAGGCCCCGGGGTCTAGACCCTGGTGGTGGTGAATGGATAGTTGGGGTCGGTCTGAAGGGGAGGGGCTTAGCTTGACCCTGGTGGTGGTGAATGGATGGTTGGGTTCGGTCTGAAGGGGAGGGGCTTAGCTTGACCCTGGTGGTGGTGAATGGATGGTTGGGGTCGGTCTGAAGGGGAGGGGCTTAGCTTGACCCTGGTGGTGGTGAATGGATGGTTGGGTTCGGTCTGAAGGGGAGGGGCTTAGCTTGACCCTGGTGGTGGTGAATGGATAGTTGGGGTCGGTCTGAAGGGGAGGGGCTTAGCTTGACCCTGGTGGTGGTGAATGGATAGTTGGGGTCGGTCTGAAGGGGAGTGGCTTAGCTTGACCCTGGTGGTGGTGAATGGATAGTTGGGGTCGGTCTGAAGGGGAGGGGCTTAGCTTGACCCTGGTGGTGGTGAATGGATAGTTGGGGTCGGTCTGAAGAGGAGGGGCTTAGCTTGACCCTGGTGGTGGTTAATGGATAGTTGGGGTCGGTCTGAAGGGGAGTGGCTTAGCTTGACCCTGGTGGAGGTGGTGAATGGATGGTTGGGTTCGGTCTGAAGGGGAGGGGCTTAGCTTGACCCTGGTGGTGGTGAATGGATGGTTGGGTTCAGTCTGAAGGGGAGGGGCTTAGCTTGACCCTGTTGGTGGTGAATGGATGGTTGGGTTCGGTCTGAAGGGGAGGGGCTTAGCTTGACCCTGGTGGTGGTGAATGGATAGTTGGGGTCGGTCTGAAGGGGAGTGGCTTAGCTTGACCCTGGTGGTGGTGAATGGATAGTTGGGGTCGGTCTGAAGGGGAGGGGCTTAGCCTGACCCTGGTGGTGGTTAATGGATGGTTGGGGTCGGTCTGAAGGGGAGTGGCTTAGCTTGACCCTGGTGGTGGTGGTGGTGAATGGATGGTTGGGTTCGGTCTGAAGGGGAGGGGCTTAGCTTGACCCTGGTGGTGGTGAATGGATGGTTGGGTTCAGTCTGAAGGGGAGGGGCTTAGCTTGACCCTGTTGGTGGTGAATGGATGGTTGGGTTCGGTCTGAAGGGGAGGGGCTTAGCTTGACCCTGGTCGTGGTGAATGGATGGTTGGGGTCGGTCTGAAGGGGAGTGGCTTAGCTTGACCCTGGTGGTGGTGAATGGATAGTTGGGTTCGGTCTGAAGGGAAGGGGCTTAGCTTGACCCTGGTGGTGGTGAATGGATGGTTGGGTTCGGTCTGAAGGGGAGGGGCTTAGCTTGACCCTGGTGGTGGTGAATGGATGGTTGGGGTCGGTCTGAAGGGGAGGGGCTTAGCTTGACCCTGGTGGTGGTGGTGAATGGATAGTTACATTACATTACATTGCATTTAGCTGACGCTTTTATCCAAAGCGACTTACAATAAGTATATTCGACCAGGAAGACACAACCTTGAAGAAAACAGAATCATATAAGTACATAGCCCACGCACAATAAGGGGCACACTCTGGACTTAATTATCTCAAAGGGTCTGAATATCTCTAAGGTTGTGGTGACTGATGTTGCACTCTCTGACCATTCCTGTGTTTTCTTTGAGAGCTCTATTTCTGTTCACAAAAATGTTCAAAAAGAGGTAACCACAAAGCGATATTTAACTGAAAATACTTGGGAAATGTTTACTCAGAATTTCTCTTCCACACTTGCCCCTGCCAACATCTCAGTAAATGAGCTAGTAGATCATTTTAATTCAAAAATTAAAAATGTTATAGATGCCATTGCTCCAACTAAGGTAAAGGAAGTGTCTGGCAAGAAAATATCTCCATGGAGAAAGGCCATGACCGTGAAAACAGAAAAAAGAGAATGTCGAAAAGCTGAACGCAGGTGGCGAAAAACAAATCTCCAGGTTCACTTTGAAATCTATAAAGAGAGACTTGGCCTCTATAATTTGGAATTGAAAAAACGCACGACAATCGTTCTTCTCTGACATCATTACCAAAAACAAAAACAACGCACGTGCCTTGTTTGCTACCGTCGACAGACTAACTAACCCCCCAGTGTCAGTAGCCTCTGAACTTCTATCCACCAGGGCGTGCAATGATTTTGCCTTTTTCACTGACAAAATTCAGAAAATCAGACAAGCAGTCAGTGCCTCTGCATCAGGAACAGCAAATGTGTTGTCCCTATCTCAACTTAACATCAATTCAGACATCATGACACAATTCCATCAGATTAATGATAAAAACCTAGAGGACATTATACAACTTCTGAAATCCTCCTCTTGCTGCCTTGATATTATTCCAACAGGATTTTTCAAAGATGTTTTGCCTTGCATGGCCTCAGATCTACTTCATATAGTAAACAAATCTCTTCACTCAGGTGTTTTTCCACAGGCCCTGAAAACTGCAGTCATTAAACCGCTCTTAAAAAAGAATAATCTAGATGCTTCAGTAATGAACAATTACAGGCCCATATCAAACCTGCCATTTCTAGGTAAAATCATTGAAAAAGTTGTTTTTCAACAGTTGAGTAATTTCTTGCATTTAAATAACTGTTTCGATGTGTTCCAGTCAGGCTTTCGTCCAAACCACAGCACTGAGACTGCTCTTGTAAAGGTCTTTAATGACATCCACTTAAACACAGACAGTGGCAGAACTTCAGTGTTAGTATTATTAGATCTCAGTGCTGCGTTTGACACTGTTGACCACAGCATATTACTAGACCGACTGGAGAACTGGGTGGGACTTTCGGAAACAGTTCTGAATTGGTTTGAATCCTACTTAAAGGACAGAAACAACTTTGTTTCTATAGGTAAATACACATCTGAGTTGACAAATATGACATGTGGGGTTCCTCAAGGCTCCATCTTGGGGCCTCTTCTCTTTAACATCTACATGCTACCACTGGCTCAGATAATGAAGAACAACAAAATAAGTTACCATAGCTATGCAGATGACACACAAATTTACGTAACAATTTCACCAGGAGACTATGCTCCAATTCAAACACTGAGTAAGTGCATTGAACAAATCAATGACTGGATGTGTCAGAACTTTCTCCAATTAAACAAAGATAAAACTGAGGTAATGGTTTTTGGAGCCAAGGCAGAACGTATAAAAGTTAGCGCTGAGCTTCAGTCTGCAATGTTCAAAACAACAGATAGAGCCAGAAATCTAGGTGTAGTCATGGACTCTGACCTGAGTTTCAACAGTCACATTAAAACTGTTACTAAATCAGCCTACTATCACCTAAAGAATATATCTAGGATTAAAAGACTAATGTCACAGCAGGATTTGGAAAAACTTGTCCATGCTTTTATCTTCAGTAGACTCGACTACTGCAATGGTGTCTTCACAGGTCTCACTAAAAAATCTATTAGGAAGCTGCAGCTGATTCAGAACGCCGCTGCTCGAGTCCTCACTAACACTAAGAAAGTGGATCACATCACTCCTGTTCTGAAGTCTTTACACTGGCTTCCTGTGTGTCAAAGAATAGATTTCAAAATACTGCTGCTGGTTTATAAAGCACTGAATGGTTTAGGCCCAAAATACATGTCTGACCTCCTGCTAAATGATGAACCATCCAGATCTCTCAGGTCTTCAGGGACTGGTCAGCTTTCTGTCCCCAGAGTCAGAACTAAACATGGAGAAGCAGCGTTCAGTTATTATGATGCTCCAAATATCTGGAACAAACTCCCAGAAACCTGCAGGTCCGCTACAACTCTGACTACTTTTAAATCCAGGCTGAAGACTTTTCTTTTTGTCGCTGCTTTTAATTGAACTATTCATATCTTAGACTGCACTGTAACTTTTATCCATGTACTTTTTTCTTTTAATGTTTATTTTATTAGCTTTTCTTTTTAATGACTGATTTTAAATGCTATTTTCTGAATGTCTTTCATTTTTTGTAAAGCACTTTGAATTGCCTTGTGTTGAAAAGTGCTATATAAATAAACTTGCCTTGCCTTGCCTTGCCTTACATCAGGTTTCATAGAGCCAAACATTTCAAGTGCTACTCAACTGGCTTTAGATAAGCCAGTCCTTTATTAGTATATAAGTGCTTTGTTAATAGTTCTATCGCTCGAAGTGGAGTCGAAAGAGATGAGTTTTCAGTCTGCGCCGGAAGATGTGCAAGCTAGTTGGGTTCGGTCTGAAGGGGAGGGGCTTAGCTTGACCCTGGTGGTGGTGAATGGATGGTTGGGGTCGGTCTGAAGGGGAGGGGCTTAGCTTGACCCTGGACTCAGAGGGACAGGAGGTGAAAGGGGGGGGAGGAGGGTTGCGTCGAGTCACCTGAAATGACAGCTGTCAGAGGGGAGAGCAGATTTAAAAAGGGTTAGCGGAGCGCTATGATAGGCTTGTGAGAATAGAGCGAAGTGATTGGTTAAGCTGGGGAGTGACGCCCCCGATCACTTATTGAGAGGAGAGAGAGTAGTAACATGGACATAGTAAATGAATGAGTAAAGACGGTCTTCCTGGTTGAACTTGTGCTGAGCTTCGTGTGTTTTTATACTGGATATACCTGCAGAAAGTACAGTAGCAGCAAACTCTATTTTTCCATGCAAAAGCAAGCATTTGAATCTGATTATTTCAATTTGAGTTAATTTGGCAGCCTATTTATTCAGATAAAGCCCTCTTTTAATATTGTTTTTAGCCAAGAGAAAATAAATACTACTTAAATAATAAAATGTTCTCTATTTGCACAAGAGGCTTCTCATAAATCACACACTATATGAAGATATTTTTGCCACTTGTTTGATTTCTTTGCAGTAAAGTGTTTCTCTTGAGGCGTCTCAGCTGTTTTACATGTGTTTTTGTGAACTCAGTGAAAACCAAAAGGCTCCCAGTGCTGCAGAAATCCATCACAAAGCTGCTTCAAAGTCAAAAATCCTGCTAAACACGCGTTATTTTGACAGTTTGACAATGCACACGAGGGATTTTGCTGCATAATACACACAAACTGTCACAATTTCTGCAGATCGTTGCTGTAAAAATGTGTTTTCTTTACATCACAATAGTCTTCATTCTTCACAGAGGATTGCTTTGTTAGGACAAGAGGCAGTGGAGCAGATAGACGGCTGTGATAAAAGACCAGCTGCAAATCCATCTCTTCACTCTTCCCATCATCTAACACCATGACGAAAATGAGAGCACCTGAGGGAACAGATATAGCTGCACGTATCAATAATTCATGCGTTCATATAGTGGACAAATACGGGCTCACTATTGTCAGGCGCTTCGATGTAATGAAACCTGAAATGGCCTCGTGATCGTTAGTCATCGGTGGTTAATTGTGTGAGGAAAAAATAGCTCAAATGTGCCTCTGCAGACCGATGAAACTAAAGAGTGGAGAAATTAATTACAGAACGGTAAATGAAAAGGAAAGTATTCCCATTTGCATTTTCCCCGCTTGAATATCCAATGAATCTCACGTATTACAGATTGACAGCTTTTCTCTCTGACCACAACGCTCACGGGAATTGCCTTTTAACTGACATATGTAATCGTACCAAGATGACACCTTAAGAGTCTCTTCCATTGATTCGTGATGGAGCGTTTTGAAACAGCACTTATCCATAATCTCGTTTTCACTCCCGTTTTCTCAGCATTCGCCATTGTGCGCTAATGCTGCAGCGACTCGACATGTGATGCACTTTTTGAACCTTGAAGGCAACACGCCTGGAGATAGAAACACATTTAAAACTATCCAAGACGGGCGAATGATGCCACACACTGGAACAAATGCTGCTGAAAACAAGCTGCTTTCACTTGAAAGAAGTACAAACATCTGCGAACATTAGCTTGGTAAGATTTCTTGAAATAAGATTGGATATTTAGATAAATCAGATCTTCTAATTAGCTGCTAGAACTAATTTTGAACTATATTTGATCAGAATCAGGAAATGTTGTGTTGAAAATGCTCAAAAGTTAGTTGGTGATGTTCTGATAAATATGTGTTTCATCTGAGATACAACTCAAATTAACTTTTTTTGACTTAACAAGATGATGCATTGTCTAAAAACAAGACCTGATATCTCACTGCAGTGTCACTTCTGAAGTCACTAATGGCGCGTTTCCACTGCAGGCCTCGCTCGGTTTGGTTAGGCCTTATTCGGCCCGGCTCACTTTAATGCTGCGCTTCCATTACAGTTTAGGAACTGGGGCAGTTACCATAGTAACGCAGTGTAGGCGGAGCCGTGACGTCATCTTCAATGAGAGCCCCAGAAAAACAACACAGCCGTTAGCTCTTAGCACTCAGAGCTCACAGCTCTTCATATCTGTTCAGAAACTAGACAGAAGTTAAACAAGTACAAACCACAGACTGCCTGTGTCATGGAGAATACAGTCGCTGGTTTATTTATGTCTGTAGGCCGTTGTTGTGAGTGTGGACGGTCGGAGCATAACGTTAGCTTAGCCAAGCTCCATTTAGAAAACACGCATTTTAAAGGGTTTTTCGCCTGCCGTCTGTCTGCAGACTTGTCAAAGCATTAATTCATGGTTTTTACTAACTGGTATCAGTATGTTGTTACTTCGGCATCATTTTGAAACGTGTATTACAATTAAATCACGGTCAAATATGTTCATCTTGTTGTAGTTGTAGTCCCCTTGCCAGCGATTCTCTCTCTAGTTTAGCATACTCAGCCCGACTCAGCCTGGTTGTTCCTGGCCCTAGAACCACGATTTTATGTGGCCAGAAAAACTGTGAATTAGGACCCGCTAGCCGGTACTAGCCCAAGTGGAAGCGCAACCAAAAACGGGCCCCTGCACGGCTCAGCACGCTTAAAGCGAGCTACCCGCTGCAGTGGAAACGCGCCATTAGTCTTATATCAGGTGTAGAGACATATTATGACTAGATATTAGACACGTTTTTGTCGTGCAAATGTATGAAGAAGTTGTTTTGAGAGCTGTTTTGAAGGATGGCCAAACACCCTGAGGATACCCAGTAATGCAGTGCATGAACATCAGTCACTACCCAAGAGTGTGAGTTAAAGTATGGGACCTTCAATGATCTTCCACAGTTTGTTTTTAACAAGCGATGACAAACAACACGGTCTCCTCTTGCTCCTCCACTCTGCCGGCTCTTATCTTTGCGCAGCCTTTTGAACCAGACGTTGAAATAGACCTCGCCCTGAAGGAATAGCCTCCAACGCTGGTATCTCCGATTTACTCAAAACAGCTGAGAGGCCGCAGGGGAAGGAAACATCAATCCTTATTAATCACAATCCTTTTGAAACCGCAGACGCAAAGCAAGGTTTCCATTTTTAGCTTCAGCCCAAATGTGTAAACTGTGCTTATCTATTTGGAAGTACATTTGACTTGATGTACTTGATACCACTTTTCCACTACACCACTGAGGGAATTGTTGAATTTCTCCGACTTCTAGGAGCTTAAGTACTGTGCTTAAGAGAGTACTGTACATTCGACTTGAGTATTTTCATTTTAATGTACTTCATACTACTTTTCCAGAGGGAATTGTTGAACTTCTCCGACTTCTAGGAGTTTTCTAACCATTCCAGGGGTAAGATTTCACATTAAACGTACGCATTATTACAGAATGAACCAAACTATATTTGGCCCTGGGTCACATATCAGATGTCTGGGTGTTTTACTGCATCACTAAATTGAGATTTCTCCTCTACATTCTCAGTTTGAACACAATTGTAAGCCCAACGAGTTAATATCACTCAATGTGTTTCAGCAAAAGTCGGAAACTCTGAATACTCATTTGCTTTGAATCACCTTTTTCATATTTTCTACATAATTTATCATCTCAGAAAGCCTCTGTTTCTTTCATGGCGCATTCAAAGAAGGCCTAGTTACAACTAGCGACACTATTTACCTACTTTTTATGTAAAAACCGGGTAACACACGCAGGATCCATCATCCATTGTTTCCCCCTCCAATCAGGCACGCAACCTTGGCGTAATCTTTGACCCCACCCTCTCCCTCGAACCTCACATCCGCCAAACACTCAAAACCTCCTTTTTCCACCTCCGCAATATTGCAAAAATCCTACCCTCTCTCCCCGCCCCGCAGCCGAACGACTAATCCATGCCTTCATTTCCTCCCGCCTCGACTACTACAACTCACTTCTTTACGGCATCAGCACTATCCCTCTATAGACTCCAACGGGTTCAAAATGCAGCTGCACGTCTCCTCACGGATACTAAATCATGGCATCACCCCAGTCCTCAAAGACCTCCACTGGCTTCCTGTCTCCCATCGCATCAACTACAACTTTCTGGTCCTCACCTACAAAGCACTCCCCCCTTATCTCACAAACCCTTCTCACTCCTTATCAACCCCCACGGTCCCTCAGATCCACCGCAGCCGGACTCCTATCCACTCCCACATCCACACTCTGCAGCTTTGGGGACAGAGCCTTCTCAGTGGCAGCTCCTAGGCTCTGGAAGTCCCTCCTCCAAGATCTCCGTGACTCTGAGTCCCTCACAGTCTTTCTGTCCCGCCTCAAAACACGTCTTTTCAACTCTGTCTAGCCATAAGCCCCCCCCCTCTCAATCAACTTCCTCTTGACTGCCTTTTTATTTATTTATTTTACTATACTTGTTTGCCTGTCCTTGTTTGTCTACCCTCCCTCATACTGTAAAGCGTCTTTGAGTTGTGAAAAGCGCTATATAAATAAAATGCATTATTATTGTTATACGTCTGCACCTTTATTCAAAGCCAGACTCTTGCTTGTATTAAGTACTTTTCCAGTTACGATAGCAGGTGTTCCTGTTTGTAGTCATTAAGAAGCTTGACAGGTGTTTGCTTCATTATTTTAAAGAATGATATCAGTTTAGATTCTCTAATCGGTCCATCGTCTTCCTCTCGTCACTTTCTTTCTTTTGTCTCTCCAGTGAAGCAGCACACGGTGAGACAATACAGGGACACAAAACAGAAGTATTTGCATTAAAACCACAAATGAAATAATGTTAATTGTTTCCATTACTCTGTTTCATCACACGATCAGTCTTTCCATCCATATACCTCTTTCTAAATCTGCATAAATCACTCTAAAAAGCCCGTTTTTTAACTTCCTGAGCTTTAAGACAAATCACCGCAGAGCTTGTGTACTCTGACAAACAAAACAAATGCCTCTACATAAATCAAACGCTCTGCACAAAGGGGCCAAAAGACAATTAGAGCAGTAGCTGGAAGTCGCCAATGACACAGTAACGCCATCAATACAAAACACTCATCCTCACGTACAAGTCCCTCCATTCCCTCGCCCCCCAGTACTTATCGGACCTCCTCCATCCCTACACCCCCTCTCGGAGCCTGCTCTCCATCCCTACACCCCCTCTCGGAGCCTGCTCTCCATCCCTATACCCCCTCTCGGAGCCTGCTCTCCATCCCTATACCCCCTCTCGGAGCCTGCTCTCCATCCCTACACCCCTCTCGGAGCCTGCTCTCCATCCCTATACCCCCCTCTCGGAGCCTGCTCTCCATCCCTACACCCCCTCTCGGAGCCTGCTCTCCATCCCTATACCCCCTCTCGGAGCCTGCTCTCCATCCCTACACCCCCTCTCGGAGCCTGCTCTCCATCCCTATACCCCCTCTCGGAGCCTGCTCTCCATCCCTACACACCCCTCTCGGAGCCTGCTCTCCATCCCTATACCCCCTCTCGGGAGCCTGCTCTCCATCCCTACACACCACCCTTCTCCGGAGCCTGCTCTCCATCCTCTACACCCCTTCTCGGAGCCCTGCTCTCCATCCCTACACCCTACACCCCCTCTCGGAGCCTGCTCTCCATCCCTATACCCCCTCCTCGGAGCCTGCTCTCCATCCCGTACACCACCTCTCGGAGCCTGCTCTGCCATCCCTATACCCCCTCTCGGAGCCCTGCTCTCTCATCCCTATACCCCCTCTCGGAGCCTG